>NC_048281.1:36961670-36986670 GCF_009762535.1 Notolabrus celidotus
ACTCACTCAGTTGTTGATTTGGAATCAGTCCAAGGAGCCGAGCTGACTGATTCCTGTCTCATCAGGTTTTGTCGTGACTCAGCCGGAGTCTCGGACGGCTAACATCAATGGATACGTCATCATCACCTGTGAACACAACGTCACAGTCCGCTCCATCATAGACGTGGGACTCTACAGCATACCGGCGTACGTATCCTGCTGCTCTTGTGATGTTTGTGATGAGATAAGCTGACAGATATGAAGGAGGCTGTTACTCCTGCACTTTGAAGTGCATGCTGCCTCAACCTGAACTTCTTTGTGTCTCTTTCCTTGATGCTATCAGTGTTTGTGATTCTCCTGCACTGACTGCACTTTCATTCATAAGCCTCTCTGTTAAACCTCCCTGTGGTAGACATGTTACATGTGAGGGATCATGCACAGACCGGCATCTGTTACAAAGACTTTCTGTTCCCACTGTGGAGGCAGGAGGAGTCTGACTCCAAGCAGAGGAAGGTTGGTTCAGCAGAGTCCTAAAGAACTTGATGACAGGACATCATGCCACAGTAAGAAGAAAGAAACCTGTTGGGTGTTTGATGACCCTTAATACCTCTCTGAACCACAAACCCCCTCGACAGACTGCAGATAGTTCAGAACTCGGCTGCTTTTATCTAGAACCACATCGCGCCTGTTTGAGCTTCTCTACATCGGCTGCCAGGACGTTTTAGAATTGATTTTGTATTGTTTATTTTTAAAGCACAGTTTTATCTCTGACCTTTGAACACCGTACCCTCCAGTGCACAGTCTGCGATCCTCGGGCAAAGAGCTGCTTCTGGTCCCAAAAGCTTGTCTGAAAACACAGGGGGGGGGTGGGGGGGGAGGCGTTTTCAGTCCGGGCCCGTCAGCTCTGGGATGAACTGAGGAAATCAGGTTGGCGGTCTCTGAGCTCCCTTTTAAGTCATCGCTCAAAACATTTCCTGATTTTATCTGATCAAGGTGTCTCGCACAGTGTCCTGCTTTTATTTAGTGTTACAGGTGGAGGTAGTCTGAGACCTCCAGGGCTCCTAACGAGACCCTCATTGAGAGCACCTGCCCTCATTGCACCCAGCTGGAGCTCATCAGCCTGGCTGCTCACTAAAAGGAGCTCCTTTCCCTCAGTTTGGTGCGTGCAACAGAGAAGACAACACCTTCAGTTGTTTCCTCTGGGTGTTGTTTGAAGAGAGAGAGTGTGTGTATGTTGATGTATTGTGGAGGGAAGGAGGGAAGGAGGGAAGGAGGGAAGGAGGGAAGGAGGGAAGGAGGGAAGGAGGGAAGGAGGGAAGGAGGGATAATTAAAGAGGATTGATCTCTCAGGAGAGTTTTTTGCAGATTACAGTTGGTTTAGTCCTGTTCCTTAGTTTGTCTACTCTTTGTAGTAGAATTAGCTTTACACCTCCACTCCACCTTTTAGACCCCAAAGGCCTTACATGTGTTTAAGTTTCTTTTTGTTAGTGTGCCTGTCCATGACCTCTGACCTTCATGTCATGCGGCTTGCAGACACGTAACACTAGTTTTTATGATTTCCTGTTCTTTTGATAGTGATGACACGTGCACTAACTGTATGGTCTTTTAAAATGCTCTTTGTTTTGCACATGTCTTTTGAGGCATTGTGAAGCACTTTGTAACGTAGTTTTTAAGGTGCTCTATAAATAAAGACTTATTAATAATAAGAGGGACCTCACGCTCCAGTCAAAACTCCAGATGAGCACAGAGTGACGCTCAAACATCCTCCTGAAGGTGTATTACTCGTGCCTCAGGGTGTTTTTTTATGTGCGTTGTTAAGGGCAGGGCGTGTAAACAACGTTCTGCACGTATCTCAACAGCATGGCTCTGTAAGAGACCAGGGGCTGAACTACGGTGGCTGAGAGGGGCAGGTTTACAGAGGATGAAACACTTTCACAGAGTTTGAGACAAATTTACATTTAAGATTTTAATTTTAACATTAACATTAAACCAAGAACAAAACAAACGTACAAAATCAGAAACTCTTTTAAAGAGACGGAACATTTTCACCAGAAACAAATTTACAAACAGGAATTTACCAAATACAGGAAATGATGTCACAGGTCATTCTGATGTGTCCTTTCAAAATAATAGTCAAACGAAATCCAAAATTACTCCTATTTTTTTTTTCAAATTTCTTTTGGCTTTTATTTTGAAAGGACACATCAGAATGACCCGTGATTGGTCTGTTTTTCTCCTGCTCACTTCCTGTATCTGGTTCGTTGCTTCTCTGGTAGAATCTACGGTTTGTAAATTTGTCTCTTTAAAAGTGTTTCTGATTTTTGTACATTTGTTTTCACTCTGACACACACACACACACACACACACACACACACACACACGCTGTCCCACCTTCCCACCATGATCCTGTCTCGCTCAGTTGGTGGTGCATCATCAGACTATCATGCGTCTGAGCCGCCAATGTTACAACAGGAAGAGGATCTCAAAGGAAAAGAGACGCAAGGTGAAGCTCAGGGAAATAAAGGAAAGGGAAGGCACCGATAGACCAACCGGTCTGGACGGTGGATGGAGGTCTGAAGTCTGAAGCGGGTTTGAGTGTTGGTGATGTTTTCAGGGTCGATCCCTCTGAAGCTGCTCCTGCATGAGAGCTGACTGAAAAGTGAGAGAGACCTGCACCACAACACGACTACACAAACCACAAGCAAAGGACCCTGACATGCAAACAAGTAACCACAGCATGCAGTCAACTAAAAACAAAGTGCCACAAACCACACTGTCACTGACACCCACAATGCATGATGGGAAACTGAGCATGCGAAGCCACTGCTACTGTTTAGAGTTTGTAACAAGATGCAGAAGAGTTTACTCCTGATTTAGGGTCTGACTAAAACCTGAAGGAGTCGTTTTCATCTCCAGGGCTGCAGGGCTGAGGAGAAGGGGTTCAGTTCTCTAGTACATAAAACATGCATGAGATATCACAAGTCTGAGGCTCAGCTCTTCTTCATGTTGAAGTGAGACTGGACTTTAGGCTCTACTGATGAAGACGAGCTCTAGGTCTGCATGGTGCAACCTCAGCTTCAGTCACTAACAGACCAGTTTCATGGACTCTGCTCGCTGACTGAAGACACAGCTTGTTAAGATTCAGAATGATGAGTGACTCCTCCGTCTGACCCGTCTCTGTCTACTTCCAGGGTCGGTGAACGTAAACTGCTCTGCCAGGATAATGTAGTCTGTCAGGACATGGTCCTGAACAAAGAGAGTCCCAACAAGTGCCACTTCATCCTGTTCAACATCAGGCCAGAGGCTTTCAGCATGAAGTACCAGTGTGAGTTCACATTGAATATCAATGAGGTGCACGAACAGAGACAAGGAAGACCAACCACACTGCTGCAAGGTAGGATCACCTGAAACGACCTGAAGAACTAAATACTGATCTAATGTGGTTTACAGTCAGAGTGTCTTTATCTGTATAATACCATCTGATTCTGATAACAAAGGCCGGTTCACTACGGGGGCTGGGAAGTGCAGATTTACAAATGTCCTAAATCAGAAACACTTTTAAAGAGACAGAACATTTTTATTAAATATACAAACTGCAGATACTAAACACAGGAAGTGATCCAGAAGAGATGAATAGAGTTCCACTTTTAGTCTGGACTATGATGAGGTGATGGAAACTGAGATCTGTTCAGAATATTCAATAGAAAATATCAAAAGTTATTCCTATTTATTCAAATACAAAACCAGTCAAAGTTTGGACTCACCTTCTCCTTCAATGGATTGAATTATTGAATTATTTTCATCAGTGTAGATTAAAACTGAGACATCAACACTGTCAAATAATCTGGGTCCAACACAATCTGGATTACAACAGGAGTCAAACAGAGCGATCCATTATGTACTAACCCCCCCTCTGAACAACTGAAGGTCTCACACACAAGGCAAGAGAGAGACCACTTCATGAAGCAGACTCAGAGAAACCATTCCAGGAGACCACTTCATGAAGCAGACTCAGAGAAACCAGTGCTGGAGACCACTTCATGAAGCAGACTGAGAGAAACCATTCCAGGAGACCACTTCATGAAGCAGACTGAGAGAAACCATTCCAGGAGACCACTTCATGAAGCAGACTGAGAGAAACCACTCCAGGAGACCACTTCATGAAGCAGACTGAGAGAAACCACTCCAGGAGACCACTTCATGAAGCAGACTGAGAGAAACCATTCCAGGAGACCACTTCATGAAGCAGACTGAGAGAAACCATTCCAGGACACCACTTCATGAAGCAGACTGAGAGAAACCATTTCAGGAGACCACTTCATGAAGCAGACTGAGAGAAACCATTTCAGGAGACCACTTCATGAAGCAGACTGACAGAAACCATTCCAGGAGACCACTTCATGAAGCAGACTGAGAGAAACCATTCCAGGAGACCACTTCATGAAGCAGACTGAGCGAAACCACTCCAGGAGACCACTTCATGAAGCAGACTGAGAGAAACCATTCCAGGAGACCACTTCATGAAGCAGACTGAGAGAAACCACTCCAGGAGACCACTTCATGAAGCAGACTGAGAGAAACCACTCCAGGGGACCACTTCATGGAGCAGACTGAGAGAAACCATTTCAAGAGACCACTTCATGAAGCAGACTGAGAGAAACCATTTCAGGAGACCACTTTATGAAGCAGACTGAGAGAAACCATTTCAGGAGACCACTTCATGAAGCAGACTGAGAGGAAAAAGGGGGCTCCTTTACAGAATCTAAAATCTAAAACATGTTCTGCTTTGTTTAACACTTTTTGGTTCATTAAATAATTCCATATCTGTTCTTTCATAGTGTTGATGTCTTCAGTATTAATCTACAGTGTTTACAATCATTACAATAATTACAAACCCTTGAATGAGAAGGTGTTTCCAAACTTTTGACTGGAAGTGTATGCTTTTATTTTGAAAGGACACATCAGAATGACCTGTGATTGGTCCGTTTCTCTCTGCCTAAAACAACCCGCTCACTTCCTGTATTTGGTAAATTCCTTTTTGTAAATTTGTTTCTGGTGAAAATGTTCTGTGTCTTTAAAAGAGTTTCTGATTTTGTATGTTTGTTTTGTTCTTGGTAAAAAGTGTTTAATGTCATTTTATTTTATAAAATGTTAAAATGTTTTCTTAAATGTAAATTTGTCTCCAACTTTGTGAAAGTGTTTCATCCTCTGTAAACCTGCCCCTCTCAGCCACCGTAGTTCAGCACATGGACTCTTAGAGCCATGCTGTTGTGATATGTGCAGGATGTGGTTTCACATGTTTCTGAGGTCGTATTAAAGTCTGTCTGTTTGTTAATCAGAGAAGTCTGAACAGGAAACCGTCTCACTTTGTTTCAGGTCAAAAGGATGCTGACTGCAAAACTCCTCCTCCGTCTGATCCGCAGCGCTGGACTCTGCTGGAGTTCATCCTGCTCGGTCTGCTGGCTCTCACGCTGCTGTACAGCTGCATGTTCACATGTTTCCACATCAGACAGAGGGGGAACGTAAGAAACCACGTCTGACACTTTCTCTCACGCCGTTTGTGTCTCACATCCTGAATCTGTACAATGATCTTTGAGGCCAACACGATCACCTCTTTAAACCTTATCATGGTCCACCTCCTGCAGTCTGAGAGCTGATGTCCTCTTCTGTTAGATTCACTGAAAGGCTGCACGGTTAAAGGTTTAAGGAGGTGTTTGTCCTTCTGCAACATGTCACTGTTTGAAAAATCAGACACTCAGGAAATAACATAAAATACCACAACACGTAATGAAACTATTAACACTCCATAAGAGTCCAACAAAGACTGAGTTTAACAGTTTCTGCTTCATCTGGAGCGTCTGCAGCTCCTGTCTGAGTCTCCTGTGGTGTGTCAGAAGACTTGACCCACTGAGTGACGTGTGATTAAGCAAACATCAAACTCTGTTCATGTTTGATTTCAGTTTCAGGTCAACGACATCGACGAGAACGTTGACAGCTATCCAGAACATTCCACGTATGTAGACATGAGGAAAGGCGCTCTGCTCAGGGAACCCGGGGCCCGGGCACACTGAGGGGGACGGACTCGTGCAGCACGAGTCCTGCTGCAGGACCCGTGCAGCAGGACCCGTGCAGCAGGACTCGTGCAGCAGGACCCGTGCAGCAGGACTCGTGCAGCAGGACCCGTGCAGCAGGACCCGTGCAGCAGGACCTGTGCAGCAGGACTCGTGCAGCAGGACCCGTGCAGCAGGACCCGTGCAGCAGGACCCGTGCAGCAGACTTGTGCAGCTTCACTGACGGCCTCAGGCTCAACACATTAATGCAGCTGGTTTCATAGCATTAGCCTCCCTGCTTCACCTCTTCACCTCACCTTCACTTCATCCTGAGTTCAGAAACCATCGTGCTGCAGACGACAGACAGCAGGGGGAGACAGAGACTGTTTCAAAGCTCTCTGTAAATCCCCACAGCTCATGCAGGCAGCTTCAAAATGAGATGATGTCACATCTCAAAGACTTCATGTGGGATTTATAATCAGGGTTTTTCTGTGTAACTGCTGCAGCTCAGTGATGTTTGTGAATTTAAACCTTTGAATTCCTTCAATCTTTAAAGAAGTCTCCTCAGAGATCGACATCGCTGAACTTTAAAGTCCAAATCTTCCTCATCACATCTTTAATATTCACCATATTTAATCTCTGACCTCTCTTTGAAGAAGCTCCTCTCAGTTTTATATTTTAGAGACAAAGGTCAAACCAAGATGCAGGATCATCCTTAAACTCAACAAAGTAAAAGCTTCATGTAGCATCTGTTTTTATTGTGTTTTTATATTTTTACTGTGTCATTGTGTTATCTGTAAATAACTGTGGACCAGCTGTGCTGCGAGCAAAGTGTTTAAATAAAGTTGATTTTATTTCTTGAATTGAACAGTGAATAAACTCCTTCTTTGTTTTAAACAGCAGGTTCAGGTGAGAACACGTTCCTGCTGTTTCTAAACTGAAACAGAGACAGTGATTGAAGGTGTAATACTGATGATGGCCAGCAGAGGGAGACAGTCACAGACATCAGTTAATATTGTATCACCAATAGAGACGCATTCATTGACTTCATGATAGACAAACAGTATTTAAACAATGAATTCACTAATCCTAAAATTAATTACACAAACACTCAGAGACTCTAACTCTGAACATGGAGGGGAGGAAGAGAAAGGGAGGAGGAGGAGAGGAAAGATGAAGACAGGAGGAGGAGAGGAAAGATGAAGACAGGAGGAGGAGAGGAAAGATGAAGACAGGAGGAGGAGAGGAAAGATGAAGACAGGAGGAGGAGAGGAAAGATGAAGACAGGAGGAGGAGAGGAAAGATGAAGAGAGGAGGAGGAGAGGAAAGATGAAGACAGGAGGAGGAGAGGAAAGATGAAGACAGGAGGAGGAGAGGAAAGATGAAGAGAGGAGGAGGAGAGGAAAGATGAAGACAGGAGGAGGAGAGGAAAGATGAAGACAGGAGGAGGAGAGGAAAGATGAAGACAGGAGGAGGAGAGGAAAGATGAAGACAGGAGGAGGAGAGGAAAGATGAAGACAGGAGGAGGAGAGGAAAGATGAAGACAGGAGGAGGAGAGGAAAGATGAAGAGAGGAGGAGGAGAGGAAAGATGAAGAGAGGAGGAGGAGAGGAAAGATGAAGACAGGAGGAGGAGAGGAAAGATGAAGACAGGAGGAGGAGAAGAGGAAAGATGAAGAGAGGAGGAGGAGAGGAAAGATGAAGAGAGGAGGAGGAGAGGAAAGATGAAGAGAGGAGGAAGAGAGGAAAGATGAAGAGAGGAGGAGGAGAGGAAAGATGAAGAGAGGAGGAGGAGAGGAGAGATGAAGAGAGGAGGAAGAGAGGAAAGATGAAGAGAGGAGGAGGAGAGGAAAGATGAAGACAGGAGGAAGAGAGGAAAGATGAAGAGAGGAGGAGGAGAGGAAAGATGAAGAGAGGAGGAGGAGAGGAAAGATGAAGAGAGGAGGAGGAGAGGAAAGATGAAGAGAGGAGGAGGAGAGGAAAGATGAAGAGAGGAGGAAGAGAGGAAAGATGAAGAGAGGAGGAGAGGAAAGATGAAGAGAGGAGGAGAGGAAAGATGAAGAGAGGAGGAGGAGAGGAAAGATGAAGAGAGGAGGAGGAGAGGAAAGATGAAGAGAGGAGGAGGAGAGGAAAGATGAAGACAGGAGGAGGAGAGGAAAGATGAAGAGAGGAGGAAGAGAGGAAAGATGAAGAGAGGAGGAGGAGAGGAAAGATGAAGACAGGAGGAGGGGAGGAAAGATGAAGACAGGAGGAGGAGGAGAGGAAAGATGAAGAGAGGAGGAGGAGAGGAAAGATGAAGAGAGGAGGAGGAGAGGAAAGATGAAGAGAGGAGGAGGAGAGGAAAGATGAAGAGAGGAGGAGGAGAGGAAAGATGAAGACAGGAGGAGGAGAGGAAAGATGAAGACAGGAGGAGGAGAGGAAAGATGAAGAGAGGAGGAAGAGAGGAAAGATGAAGAGAGGAGGAGGAGAGGAAAGATGAAGAGGGGAGGAGGAGAGGAAAGATAAAGACAGGAGGGAGAGAGGAACGATGAAGAGAGGAGGAAGAGAGGAAAGATGAAGACAGGAGGAAGAGAGGAAAGATGAAGAGAGGAGGAAGGATGGGAGGAGAGTGGGGATGACCTGCATCATGTCAGGACAGGGAATGGATCCTGTGACTGGTGCACCTGCTGCTGTAGACACTATCCATGGGGCGCCTGCAGACCAGCGTCCCTGCACCGTTCTGATTTAAAAGAATCTGTGTTGACGATGTTGCTGCACGCACTTACACACAAACACAAGTCAACATCCTCTGAGCTGATCCATCAATCACTCGCTCTCTGCAGCAGGAGTCAGCCGGCCTCAGAGATCTCTTCTCACGCTGCGATCGTGCAACAAAGAGAATGTCACAGAACAAAAGCTGATCCACGTCTGAGGGCTTCTGAAAGAGTCTGAAACAATCACAGACTTCTTACTGAGGGCGTGGAGCCGCTGAGCGACACCTGAGCATCAAGTGGAAACATTCCAGCTGTCAGGTGAACAACATGAGAGAGACGTCAGAGAGAGAGAGAGCCTCCTTCTGTTTCTTCTTTTAAAAATGATTGAACTTCATGTTACCACTGCAGAGCGAGCGCTGCTGGGTCTTTGTGTCAGTCACGTACCGCTGATCTTTAGATGCTGCAGGCTGGTCGTTCTTATCTCATCTCATGACAAGGGAGCTCAGGGACTCCAGAGAGGTCTCTGGTTAGTGACTTTAATGGGACAGGGAGAAGAACTGAGCTGAGTAGCTGCTAGCAGCCCATGCTCGGCCTCCGTGCCTCTCTGCACGGCTTCAGGATCAGGCATCCTTCTCAGAAGTTTGGATCAGAATCGGCCTGAGTTTGCACAGTTTGTCGACCTGAGTGACTTCACAGATCAGTTTCTGAAGCGGTGTCATGAAGCCTAAAGATGGCCACCGCAATACAGGAAACACTGACTCCATCTAACTTTAAGCTCATCTGTAAAGTAGCAAAGAGGTGAAGCTGAGGTCAGAACTGAGCTGCCTGGCAAACAGCGACAACACCCTCACCTCTGCTGAAAGTTTGGCCTTCGTACGATCAAAAGGGATGAGTTATAAAACACCTCAACACAGTTTTACAAATAAAGACATGAGATGGAGACGAAACCGTCTTTTGTGCACGTGTGAAATCCTACTGTAGCAACGGACGAGCTTTGTTTCCTTTGCTTTCAGAGAGAGCTTCAAGTGGACACGTCAGGAACTGCAGTTTTGTGCATTTCTGGCCTCATGTTTCAACACCAAAGACTGCTGCTGGGTCAGTTTGTTCTTTGTCCTCAGGATCAGCTCAGACTGAAACCAGACCTGATTGAACTCTGAGCTGTGGAGGAATTCAAACAGAGGAATAAATTCTTGATTTAATGGAGAGAGAACTGACCGGTCTGATATCTTTCAAACAGAACATGCTCGTCTCTCCTCACCTTCACACTCTCTTTCCACATGAGAGACCAAACCTCAAGAGACCGGATTCTTCAGCCTGTAACAAAAACAAACGCTTACGAAACGCTCACCGAGGATTCACACCTTCCTCCTCCGATGTGATCAAATGTCAGAGGGACCAAACCAATCAGAGGTGTGAAGACAAACAAGCTCCACATGAACAGGTGATCTGAAGTCCTGCAGTCAACACATGATGCAATCTCTGCATGGAGGGACGGTCAGGGACACAGTCAACACATGATGCAAACTCTGCATGGAGGGACGGTCAGGGACACAGTCAACACATGATGCAATCTCTGCATGGAGGGACGGTCAGGGACACTGTCAACACATGATGCAAACTCTGCATGAAGGAACGGTCAGGGACACTGTCAACACATGATGCAAACTCTGCATGGAGGGTTGGTCAGAGACACAGTCAACACATGATGCAAACTCTGCATGAAGGGACGGTCAGGGACACTGTCAACACATGATGCAAACTCTGCATGGAGGGACGGTCAGGGATACTGTCAACACATGATGCAAACTCTGCATGGAGGGACGATCAGGGACACTGTCAACACATGATGCAAACTCTGCATGAAGGAACGGTCAGGGACACTGTCAACACATGATGCAAACTCTGCATGGAGGGACGGTCAGGGACACTGTCAACACATGATGCAAACTCTGCATGGAGGGTTGGTCAGGGACACTGTCAACACATGATGCAAACTCTGCATGGAGGAACGGTCAGGGACACTGTCAACACATGATACAATCTCTGCATGAAGGGATGGTCAGGGACACAGTCAACACATGATGCAATCTCTGCATGGAGGTGATGGTCAGGGACACTGTCAACACATGATGCAATCTCTGCATGGAGGTGATGGTCAGGGACACAGTCAACACATGATGCAATCTCTGCATGAAGGGATGGTCAGGGACACAGTCAACACATGATACAATCTCTGCATGGAGGTGATGGTCAGGGACACAGTCAACACATGATGCAATCTCTGCATGAAGGAACGGTCAGGGACACTGTCAACACATGATGCAAACTGCATGGAGGGTTGGTCAGGGACACAGTCAACACATGATGCAAACTGCATGGAGGGTTGGTCAGGGACACTTTCAACACATGATGCAAACTCTGCATGAAGGAACGGTCAGGGACACTGTCAACACATGATGCAAACTCTGCATGAAGGAACGGTCAGGGACACTGTCAACACATGATGCAAACTGCATGGAGGGTTGGTCAGGGACACAGTCAACACATGATGCAAACTCTGCATGGAGGGACGGTCAGGGACACAGTCAACACATGATGCAAACTCTGCATGGAGGGACGGTCAGGGACACAGTCAACACATGATGCAAACTCTGCATGGAGGGTTGGTCAGGGACACTGTCAACACATGATGCAAACTCTGCATGGAGGGACGGTCAGGGACACTGTCAACACATGATGCAATCTCTGCATGGAGGGACAGTCAGGGACACAGTCAACACATGATGCAAGCTCTGCATGGAGGGACAGTCAGGGACACAGTCAACACATGATGCAAACTCTGCATGGAGGGACGGTCAGGGACACTTTCAACACATGATGCAATCTCTGCATGGAGGGACAGTCAGGGACACAGTCAACACATGATGCAAACTCTGCATGGAGGGACGGTCAGGGACACAGTCAACACATGATGCAAACTCTGCATGGAGGGACGGTCAGGGACACTGTCAACACATGATGCAATCTCTGCATGGAGGGACAGTCAGGGACACTGTCAACACATGATGCAAACTCTGCATGGAGGGACAGTCAGGGACACTGTCAACACATGATGCAAACTCTGCATGGAGGGACAGTCAGGGACACTGTCAACACATGATGCAATCTCTGCATGGAGGGACAGTCAGGGACACTGTCAACACATGATGCAAACTCTGCATGGAGGGACGATCAGGGACACTGTCAACACATGATGCAAACTCTGCATGGAGGGACAGTCAGGGACACTGTCAACACATGATGCAAACTCTGCATGGAGGGACAGTCAGGGACACTGTCAACACATGATGCAAACTCTGCATGGAGGGACAGTCAGGGACACTGTCAACACATGATGCAATCTCTGCATGGAGGGACGATCAGGGACACTGTCAACACATGATGCAAACTCTGCATGGAGGGACGGTCAGGGACACTGTCAACACATGATGCAAACTCTGCATGGAGGGACAGTCAGGGACACTGTCAACACATGATGCAAACTCTGCATGGAGGGACGATCAGGGACACTGTCAACACATGATGCAATCTCTGCATGGAGGAACGGTCAGGGACACTGTCAACACATGATGCAATCTCTGCATGGAGGGACAGTCAGGGACACTGTCAACACATGATGCAAACTCTGCATGGAGGGACAAAGATCTCTCCGATCTAAAGTCCAAACTCTCCATGATGTGCCATGAAGGTCAAATTCACCTGCCGTATTCTGGATTTGACTCAAAACCCCGTCTGTCCTCGTCTGATCAGATAAATATTTATAGTTATGAGGTATAGAAATGAAGCTCATTGTTTGGAGACATCAGAGCAGGTTTTAAAAATCTGCTCAGGTCTCTTAAAGTCGTTGTGAACTTGTCAGTCTGTGTCTTCGTGCTTGATAACATTGTTGGTGTAAACTAAGTTTAATATTTGTCTCAGTGAACCTGAAACCTGCTTTAAACATTGTTTCTGCACGTTCAGTCCAGTCTCTCATCAGCTGTGTGTTCACGCTCTCTCCACCAGTGACAGACATGTGACCCTGCACCTCCACCTGCTCACACATGATCCAGCTCTAAGCTTTATCAAAAAGGAAAGTTTGAAGCCTACTCTTAAAAGTAGAGAGGGTGTCTGCCTCCCGGACCCTGACTGGTAGATGTCAAAGCCCGGTCTAGGTTTAACACGTACAGGTTGAGCACTCAGCTCGTATTGAACACATGAATCTTCAGCTCCAGTCGTGCTTCATGAACGATTCACTCAGACGGTGTGTATTCACCGTGCCCGGCCTCAGACTACCCCTGTGTTATCTCCAGTCTGTGCAGAGACAGGCCTGCAGGGCCCTCAGCAGCAGGACACACAGAGAGGTTGTGTTTTATGAATGAACTTCCATCTGTAGAGAAATCTGATAAACTAATGATAAGAGTTAAACTTTGATACCACAGAGACCAGCTCCCTGCTTCAGCTCGGCCTGTTTGGATCCAAAGACAGACTTAAAGACAGGCTGCAGAACTCTCCACGTGAAGCAGGGTGTGCTCAGGCTGCCTGTCAATCATCATGAACAGAGCAGAGCTCAGAGAAGGAGTGAGGAGAGGAGATATTAAGAGAGCGCTGCAGAGGAGCTCCCGTCATAAAGCAGCCCGTCCTCTCGGAGCGATGGAGACCTACGACAGAACGGAGCTGTGCTTCCCTCAGCTCCTCAACGCTTCCTGCAGGAGGATCGTACGTCCTCACTTTGAGGTCATGCTGACTTACATCCTGCTGTCCACCATCTCTGTGGTCACTGCAGCTCTGAACCTGCTGGTCATCATCTCCATCTCACACTTCAAGTAGCTGTTCTTTCATGACTTTATCAGACTGTTAGATAAAGAGTGTGATCATCTTTGTTTACTCTGTGATTAATGTAGACATGTTTCCTACACAGGCAGCTCCACACTCCCACCAACCTCCTCCTCCTCTCTCTGGCCGTGTCAGACTTCTTCGTGGGCCTCCTCATGTTGTTTCAGATCATGCTCATCGACGGCTGCTGGTTACTGGGGGACCTGGTGTGCACCCTGTATCAGTACGTAGCTTACATTGTTATCTCTGCCTCAGTAGGAACCATGGTGATCATATCCATCGATCGTTACATAGCCATCTGTCATCCTCTGCACTATCAGAGTAAAGTCACCCGTAGGAGAGTCCAGGTCTGCGTGCTCCTGTGCTGGAGCTGCTCTGCAGTCTTTCAGAGTCTGGTCCTGAAGGACATCCTGGAGAAGCCGGGTCGGTACCACTCCTGCTTTGGAGAGTGTATATTCTTTATCAACTACATAGCTGGGATAGCAGACCTCATCTTCACCTTCATTGTCCCCATCACTGTTATTGTTGTTCTGTACATGCGAGTGTTCGTGGTGGCCGTGTCTCAGGCTCGGGCCATTCGCTCTCACGTTGGAGCCGTCGCTCTGCAGCAAGCGTCCAGAGGGACGGTGAAGAAGTCTGAGCTGAAAGCAGCCAGGACTCTGGGCATCGTGGTGATCGTGTTCCTGATCTGTCTCTGCCCGTATTACTGTGTCGCTCTGACGGGTCAGGACAACCTGCTCAACGCTTCCTCTGCTGCCTTCGTCATATGTCTGACGTACTTTAACTCCTGTGTGAACCCCGTGATCTACGCTCTGTTTTACCCCTGGTTCAGGAAGTCCATCAGACTCATCGTCAGTCTGAAGATCTTGCAGCCGGACTCGTGTAACGCTCAGGTGCTGTAGAGACCAGGGGAAGAAATGATGATCAGAAAGTGTGACGACAGGAGAAACAAGACTTCAACACTTTTATTTTATGAGTTTGTTTTTCAAACGTTCATGCATCCTTTCATCCACATCCTTCTTCTCTCCTGCAGCACGCCCTGCAGGTTTCATCCCCATGTTTCATCCCCGTGTTTCAGCTGACCATGCTCTCATGAATGTTTGACTCACCAAAGACTCAGAGACACTTTGTCCACTGTGTTAATGCAGAAGTTCCTTCTCTGACATCTTTAAATGCACTGTTAGAGGGAAACAATGCATGCACAATCACATGGATGTATTTCATTTCATCTGGAAGTAGACACACGTCACTTTGCACTCTTTCTGTGATACAGTTCTCAGTATGTAAGGCCTCTGGCTGAATGCATGGACCGTACAGTAGACAGTCTTTTATCGGATGCTTATTTGAACGTTTAACAGAAAGGTAAAGAGGATAATTGTCTTCAGCCAGGATCAACGTCATGCTTACATCTCCTCAGAAGTCAGAACAGAGACGAGAGGCTGTTAGATTCTGCAGGTCATGAGCAGTGAAGGAGAGGGAATAGATGTGTGTGAGTCTTTGCTCTGTTTTTCAGGATACCCATCTCACAACATCTTGAAGTGATGCCAGAATATTTTGTTTTCATGCACATGTCAGAATAACATCATTTACGATGAAGCAATGTGACAGCTGATGAAATAACCAATCACATCAACACAGCAGATGATGCATCAGCTCCTTTTATGTCTTTGGTTTGTGAGTAACATGAGAGCACGGCTCAGTGACGACACGGTGATGAGATGTTTTGTGCAAAATGACTCTTCTTGCTTTCAAGATCGAATCACAGCTGAGTGTTTGAGAGTTTAGGAGCTAATGTTTGAGTTTGGTAAAGTTTGATTTGTATATTGAAGGAAGGTGTGGGACAGTAGAGCAGGAATGGTTGAATGATGCTTCTGTGCACACTGAGAGTCTCACTGCTTCTTTTCTTCATGTCCTTTCTGTGTTAGAACTGAGTTTGGCCTCTTGGCTCAGTCTCCTGCCTCATGTACAGAGATGAAAGTCCTGAAGCTGGCGGTCCCTCCCTGCATGTCACCCCCCCCCCTCTCTCTGTTAGGATTTTGTAGTCCCTCTGTTTTATCGGGATCCAACAGCAAAACCAGCAGATGGTAAAAGGGGACAGGGGATTTATTTGAATAATAATGAGGTGAGCTGCAGGACTGAGGACGGGCTGAGAGGGCTGCTGGAGTTAGGCAGAGACGCTGAGGGGAGACTGATGCTGCACCGAGGAGGAAGAGGGGAAGGCCGTGAGGGTTACAGCGTCAGTGTGGCTTAAAGCTCAGAAAGAAACAGGAACTTAGAGAAGAATCAAGAGAGCTGCACAAGTTCATACCAACCAGAGACAATCCTGCAGCACGAGAAACAACAACCAGGCTCCTGATTAGACACTAACGAGAGTGAAGGAGGAGCAGGTGTGTGAAGGAGCAGCAGGTGTGTGAAGGAGGAGCAGGTGTGTGAAGGAGGAGCAGGTGTGTGAAGGAGGAGCAGGTGTGTGAAGGAGGAGCAGGTGTGTGAAGGAGGAGCAGGTGTGTGAAGGAGGAGCAGGTGTGTGAACGAGGAGCAGGTGTGTGAAGGAGGAGCAGGTGTGTGAAGGAGGAGCAGGTGTGTGAAGCAGGAGCAGGTGTGTGAAGGAGGAGCAGGTGTGTGAAGGAGGAGCAGGTGTGTGAAAGAGGAGCAGGTGTGTGAAGGAGGAGCAGGTGTGTGAAGGAGGAGCAGGTGTTTGAAGGAGGAGCAGGTGTGTGAAGGAGGAGCAGGTGTTTGAACGAGGAGCAGGTGTTTGAAGGAGGAGCAGGTGTGTGAAGGAGGAGCAGGTGTTTGAAGGAGGAGCAGGTGTTTGAAGGAGGAGCAGGTGTGTGAACGAGGAGCAGATGTGTGAAGGAGGAGCAGGTGTTTGAAGGAGGAGCAGGTGTTTGAAGGAGGAGCAGGTGTGTGAACGAGGAGCAGATGTGTGAAGGAGGAGCGGGTGTGTGAAAGAGGAGCAGGTGTGTAAAGGAGGAGCAGGTGTGTGAGTGAGGAGCAGGTGTGTGAAGGAGGAGCAGGTGTGTGAAGGAGGAGCAGGTGTGTGAAGGAGGAGCAGGTGTGTGAAGGAGGAGCAGGTGTGTGAAGGAGGAGCAGGTGTGTGTGAGTGAGGAGCAGGTGTGTGAAGGAGGAGCAGGTGTGTGTGAAGGAGGAGCAGGTGTGCGAGTGAGGAGCAGGTGTGTGAAGGAGGAGCAGGTGTGTGAAGGAGGAGCAGGTGTGTGAACGAGGAGCAGGTGTGTGAAGGAGGAGCAGGTGTGTGAAGGAGGAGCAGGTGTGTGAAGGAGGAGCAGGTGTGTGAAGGAGGAGCAGGTGTGTGAAGGAGGAGCAGAAGGAGGAGCAGGTGTGTGAAGGAGGAGCAGGTGTGTGAAGGAGGAGCAGAAGGAGGAGCAGGTGTGTGAAGGAGGAGCAGGTGTGTGAAAGAGGAGCAGGTGTGTGAAAGAGGAGCAGGTGTGTGAAGGAGGAGCAGGTGTGTGAAGGAGGAGCAGGTGTGTGAAGGAGGAGCAGGTGTGTGAGTGAGGAGCAGGTGTGTGAAGGAGGAGCAGGTGTGTGAAGGAGGAGCAGGTGTGTGAAGGAGGAGCAGGTGTGTGAAGGAGGAGCAGGTGTGTGAGTGAGGAGCAGGTGTGTGAAGGAGGAGCAGGTGTGTGAAGGAGGAGCAGGTGTGTGAAGGATGAGCAGGTGTGTGAGTGAGGAGCAGGTGTGTGAAGGAGGAGCAGAAGGAGGAGCAGGTGTGTGAAGGAGGAGCAGGTGTGTGAAGGAGGAGCAGGTGTGTGAAGGAGGAGCAGGTGTGTGAAGGAGGAGCAGGTGTGTGAAGGAGGAGCAGGTGTGTGAGTGAGGAGCAGGTGTGTGAAGGAGGAGCAGGTGTGTGAGTGAGGAACAGGTGTGTGAAGGAGGAGCAGGTGTGTGAAGGAGGAGCAGGTGTGTGAAGGAGGAGCAGGTGTGTGAAGGAGGAGCAGGTGTGTGTGAGTGAGGAGCAGGTGTGTGAAAGAGGAGCAGGTGTGTGAGTGAGGAGCAGGTGTGTGAAGGAGGAGCAGGTGTGTGAAGGAGGAGCAGGTGTGTGAAGGAGGAGCAGGTGTGTGAAGGAGGAGCAGGTGTGTAAAGGAGGAGCAGGTGTGTGAAGGAGGAGCAGGTGTGTGAAGGAGGAGCAGGTGTGTGAAGGAGGAGCAGGTGTGTGAAGGAGGAGCAGGTGTGTGAGTGAGGAGCAGGTGTGTGAAGGAGGAGCAGGTGTGTGAAGGAGGAGCAGGTGTGTGAAAGAGGAGCAGGTGTGTGAAGGAGGAGCAGGTGTGTGAAGGAGGAGCAGGTGTGTGAAGGAGGAGCAGGTGTGTGAAGGAGGAGCAGAAGGAGGAGCAGGTGTGTGAAGGAGGAGCAGGTGTGTGAGTGAGGAGCAGGTGTGTGAAGGAGGAGCAGGTGTGTGAAGGAGGAGCAGGTGTGTGAAGGAGGAGCAGAAGGAGGAGCAGGTGTGTGAAGGAGGAGCAGGTGTGTGAAGGAGGAGCAGAAGGAGGAGCAGGTGTGTGAAAGAGGAGCAGGTGTGTGAAGGAGGAGCAGGTGTGTGAAGGAGGAGCAGGTGTGTGAAGGCGGAGCAGAAGGAGGAGCAGGTGTGTGAAGGAGGAGCAGGTGTGTGAAGGAGGAGCAGGTGTGTGAAGGAGGAGCAGGTGTGTGTGAGTGAGGAGCAGTTGTGTGAAGGAGGAGCAGGTGTGTGAAGGAGGAGCTGCAGGAGGAGCAGGTGTGTGAGTGAGGAGCAGGTGTGTGAAGGAGGAGCAGGTGTGTGAAGGAGGAGCTGCAGGAGGAGCAGGTGTGTGAAGGAGGAGCAGAAGGAGGAGCAGGTGTGTGAAGGAGGAGCAGGTGTGTGAAGGAGGAGCTGCAGGAGGAGCAGGTGTGTGAAGGAGGAGCAGGTGTATGAAGGAGGAGCAGGTGTGTGAAGGAGGAGCAGGTGTATGAAGGAGGAGCAGGTGTGTGAAGGAGGAGCAGGTGTGTGAGTGAGGAGCAGGTGTATGAAGGAGGAGCAGGTGTGTGAAGGAGGAGCAGGTGTGTGAAGGAGGAGCAGGTGTGTGTGAGTGAGGAGCAGGTGTGTGAAGGAGGAGCAGGTGTCTGAAGGAGGAGCAGGTGTGTGAAGGAGGAGCAGGTGTGTGAAGGAGGAGCAGGTGTGTGAAGGAGGAGCAGGTGTGTGAAGGAGGAGCAGAAGGAGGAGCAGGTGTGTGAAGGAGGAGCAGGTGTGTGAAGGAGGAGCTGCAGGAGGCCCCAGACTCTGAGAACAGAGGAGGAGAACCACAGAGGAAACACATAATGCACCAAAAACAATCAAATGTTCCCGAACCAGCACTCTCTCCTGTTTCCTGCTCCAGACACTGCCCTATCCTTTCAGAATAAAAGCATGAAATCCCAAACCCCATTCACTTTATGTGGCTCAGATATATTTGATTTAATTCTCTTATATGAATGAAATGAAAGCTCTGTCCTCAGATCCTGTTAATAAGACTCAAACCTTCACTTCTAACCTTATAGAGCTAAATAGAGCTTTAACTCATTTTTACAGACTTGATTTTATGTGACTTCCTCCTGCGTTAACCTCTATTTTATTATTATTATTATTTAGCATTTATCCAACTTATGTATTGTTTTACATTTTATTTGATTATTTATTGTTTTAAATACTTAAAAATAAAATAAACACAGTAAAATTAATATAATAAGTAAGAGTGGAAAGAAAAGATAAAAAGAAGGTAGAGTTAACAAGATCAGAAGAACACGAGAAATAAATAGATCAATAATTAAATGTTTTAAATAAATACTTTTTATAAATAAGTTAAACAAATGTTAAAGCAATGATTAAAATAATCATTTAAATACTACTAATAATAATAATAACAATGCAGTTGAGGGCTAAAAATAAACCACTCCAAATTAAAAGCTAGATTAAAAAGTTAAGTCTTAAGTTTACTAAATTTTGGATTTATTTTCTGGACTCTTTAAGAAGTTTTTATTTACCTCTTTTTGTTCTCTTGTGAAATAAATCTTTACTTTCTGCACATCAGTCCTCCTACGCTTTAACAAAAACAAAAAATAATAGATGATGAAATCAAATGTATGAATGAGAAGGCTTCCAAACTTTTCACTGGTAGTGAATGTTAGATTTGTTATATTTAATTTAATGTAATCCATTTATTTTTATCTTTCTTGTTATTATTATTTTTATTTTTAACCCTGATCTGTGTTGAAAGCTGCTGTAATAAAATCCTTTCCTCCACCTGGGATCAATAAATCACATCTAATCCATCCTATCTGTTATTGTGTTCCACGCTGTCTCAGTCCAGACCACGTTATAAAGATATACAGTTTTCTTCAACAATCATTATATAACATGAGGAACAATCACAACCTGACTCCTTATTAAATAAAGTTTCTCTGCACACGTCTCAATGTTCAAAACCACCTTTATTATAAATCTATAAACATGTATAGTTAATATTTTGATGCATAGCTTTCCTAAAGTGGCTTCAGTCAGTGTATCCATATTGAATTATGTGTTTGTTGTTAATATGAGTTGAAATAAACTTTTAAATGTCTCCTACTGTAACACACATGAACCACATGTCCCAGACGAATGTGTCATTTCTTATTTATCATGTTTAAATTTTTAAATTAGTCACAAAACTGAAAATCTGCACTTTTAAATAGTTAAGAAAATAAACTTTTGGTCTGTTCTTCTCACAGTAGATTCAGATATTCTTTATTATAATAAATGTCTCTGTCGTCGCAGCTACAGTCACAGTAAACACATCATATCAGCAGAGAAGACACAACAACAAGAAGACTCAAACATGTTTCTGAAACACACCAAGAAGAGAAGAGGTCTGTGTTAAATCAGTGAGCAGAGATGTCTCTTCATGTTTCAGGATGTGTGGATGCATATGAGTCTTCACAGTATGTTGGCCTCACAGGAGTCAGGCTTCAGGATCTGCAGCGTGAAGATGAGTCTGATGGTCTTTCTGAACCAGGGGTAGAAGAGGGCGTAGATCAGAGGGTTCAGACACGAGTTAAAGTAGAACAGACAGATGATGAAGGCAGCGGAGGACGTGCTGAGCGCAGCGCCCTGACCTGAGAGAGCAACACAGAAATACGGACACACACACACCAGGAACACAACCACCACCACCCCCAGAGTCCTGGCAGCCTTCATCTCAGACCTCATGGCCGTAACGGTCACTGAGCACTGCAGGGTGATGGACTTCAGGTGAGTCCGCATCGCACGAGCCTGAGACACAGCCACCGCAAACACTCTCAGGTACAGGAGAACAATCACAGAGATGGGACCCAGGAAGGACATGATGAGGTCCACGAATCCAGAAACCTGATCAATGATAACCACACATTCTCCCACACAGGATTTAAACTTCCCCAGGTATTTCAGGTTGTTCCTGAATCTCACACAGTGAAAGAGGAGAGAGAACGTCCAGCAGAACGACACAGAGAAATCTACCTTCCTGTGAGTGAGCACAGAGGAGTAGTGCAGAGGGTGACAGATGGCCACGTAGCGGTCGATAGATATGAGCACCATGGTTCCTATGGAGGCGGAGGTGAAGGTGTAGTCCAGGACAAAGTAGAAAGCACACACTTGATCACCGAAGTACCAGCAGCCCTCCACGAGAGCGATCTGAAACATCATGAGGAGGCCGATGGAGAAATCTGAGACAGCCAGAGAGAGGAGGAGGAGGTTTGTGGGTGTTTGCAGCTGCCTGCAGAGAGCAACATGTCATTAAACACAGCATCAAAGCATCCAGCAGGAGAAACAAGCAGGTACAATCACAAGTTTACTTGTAGTGTGAGATGGAGATGATGACGAGCAGGTTGAGAGTCACAGTGAGCACACAGATGACGGACAGTGTGATGTAAATGAGCGTGGAGACAGATTTAGGATGCTGCAGCTTTGTGCAAGAGGAGTTGAGGAGTTGTGGAAAGCAGAGTTCAGCTCCCTCCAGGGTCTCCATCATCTGAGGGGAGAGTCTGCCCTGCTCTGCTCCTCCATCCCTCCGCTCTCCTCCTGTTATCTGCAAGATTTATACCTGAAGTTTCTTCATCAAGTATCCCAACACGCCTCCTCTGCTTTGTTCCCCCTGGTGTTCTTTGTTGACGTAAACATCCCTCTGTTCAGTTCATGAAGGTTTCATTTAAAACACAATAAACTCAATGTTTTAAAAAGTTGTTTTAACCCTCAGAGAATTCAGAATTATCCTAAACACACTGACTTAAATATTATAAAAAATCACTGCATTAAACACAGACATGACTCTGTAGTGGAAGTCACTGCATTAAACACAGACATGACTCTGTAGTGGAAGTCACTGCATTAAACACAGACATGACTCTGTAGTGGAAGTCACTGCATTAAACACAGACATGACTCTGTAGTGGAAGTCACTGCATTAAAACAGTCATGACTCTGTAGTAGAAGTCACTGCATTAAACACAGACATGACTCTGTAGTGGAAGTCACTGCATTAAAAACAGACATGACTCTGTAGTGGAAGTCACTGCATTAAACACAGACATGACTCTGTAGTGGAAGTCACTGCATTAAACACAGACATGACTCTGTAGTAGAAGTCACTGCATTAAACACAGACATGACTCTGTAGTGGAAGTCACTGCATTAAACACAGACATGACTCTGTAGTGGAAGTCACTGCATTAAACACAGACATGACTCTGTAGTAGAAGTCACTGCATTAAACACAGACATGACTCTGTAGTGGAAGTCACTGCATTAAAAACAGACATGACTCTGTAGTGGAAGTCACTGCATTAAACACAGACATGACTCTACTCCATTAATAACTAAGTATGTGTTTGCACATTGGTCTAATAGTTCAGAGGACACCTTTAAAGATCTGTTAAAGCTCCATACTGGTGGTGCCAGCTCTGCCAGTGTTAGTCTCTCTCTGTAACTGATTCTGTTCATGTTGTTTCACAGACTCTGTGATCTTGAGGCTTTGCTTGATGTAAACTTTCATCTCAGTGTTTTCTTACTTTAAACTAGACTGTAGGAATTTAAATGTACCTGACTAGGAATATATCCCTGACTATCAGTCAGATGTGTCCCCAGATGTGATGGATTCTGTCATGAGTTGATGTTAAGTGTGTTTCATGCCTTGGTTCCTCCCCATGTTTATTCTGTATTAGTTATCCTCTGTCTCTGTTCTGTGTTTAGTGATCCATGTCTCTTGTTGTGTTGTCTTGGTCTTGTCTTGTGTTTCCTGTTTTAATTTGTAGTTCTTGCTCCCTGTGTCTTTAGTTTAGTGTTACATCATGTCCTTGTGTGTTTCCCTCCTTGTTGATTACCCTCATTAGTCTCACCTGTGTCCTCACCTGTGTTAATCACTCTGTGTATTCAGCTCCTCTGTTCCCCCTCTCCTGTGTTGGATCATTGTTCATCTCTCCTGTGTTTTCTCTGTGTTTCTTTATCCCAGTGTTTTAAGTAAGTTTTGTTTGTACCTGTTGTTCTTTTGTTTATTAAAACCTTTTATTTTTAATCTACACTTGACTCCTTCTTCCACCATCCCATCCCCATGACAGATTCAGTTTGTGTCACCACCTCCCTCCAAGTGTCATTAAAGTACGTCAGCTTGTGTTTCTGTTGTTAGTCAGATGATACACAAACGAACAAACTACACCTGAAATTACAATCACATTACAATCAGCCCTGTTAGTGGACATCGACCCGTCACAGTAAATAATGTGCCGTGCTCTGATTATTCATTTATTCATTTATTTAGTGACTGCTGATTCAGAGAGGAGGATTTGGGGGGCAGACCGGTCACAGATCAGCTGTGAGGAACATTACACCGCCTCTGAGGAAGATCAGTGACGTGCAGTTTGTAAGACGTGTTCAGAGACATTTGAAGAGGAGGGAATAAAGAGAATATTTGAAGAGTTCATTTGCAAAAACAGATAATTCCTTTTATACATTTTCAAAAATAACATTTCTTTTTGATATAGACTCCTAATAAAGCTGCATTGTCAATCTCTGATTAGTAAAGACATTTTGACTTAGTCAAAGCCACCCAACCTCAGTGGATTGATCATACCAAAAGCTAGTATTGGAAAAAATTAGGGATGCTCCGATCAGGTTTTATGCTGCCGATTCCTATACCGATCAGCCATGAGTGCCGATCACTGCCGATCACCGATACCGATCACATGGACTTTCTGTACATTTTTCAATTTAGTTATGATGAGTGCTACATCATCTGGGCAAACAGGAACCATAAAATCACCTTAATTTAGAAAAAAAACGTCTTTTAATTTACTTCTTCAAGAGAAAAAATACAAAAACCTTGCAGACACAAAGCAGCAACTATTCAGTCAAAAAGAGAACTGAAAGACACTTAATGTTCCTGCTATCAGTAACACAGTCTTTAACAGACTGGAAACATTAAGGCTCTCAACAGGCTGAATAGTGCAGAAAGTCAAATCAATAAAAGACAATATATCTCTCAAGTTTGCCTTTCTGAATATGCCATGTTTGAAACTCGTGAAACTTACAGAGAATGGGATTCCTTCTTTATGGAGACGTTGGATGTGAGAGTACAGTCTGGTGGAGTTCTGGCAGCGCTACGTCTCTATGAAATATTTACGCCCCGGTGGCACGTAGCGGGGCTCCGAGTGAGAGAGCAGTCGGCGGACCCCGGTGTTTTCCACCTCTGAGAAAGGCTCATCTAACCCCATTCAATTATTTTTGGGGTTATTTGCTCACAGCCTTCTGACTGTCACGCTCATACAGGCGAGTGTTGCCACTGTGGGCTGTTAGCTGCCGTCTGACTGATGCTGCTCCGGCTGTCTTCTTTTCATTCACTGCCGTGAGCCTCAAAACCTCACCATACTCTGCCAAGTGTTTGTTCTTTAAATGTCTTATTAAATTGGTTTTGTTGAGGCTTTTTTAACGTGCTTCAACTGTGAGGCATTTTTTCGTCGCATGTGTTGCAGGATGCAAACTTTACATCACTCTCACAGACTGTAAAAGTTCCACATGACAGACATGTTTGTTGTGGTTTGCTGCTGCACGCCTGCACAGTGAGAAGGAAAGGGGGAGGGGGCACACGACACACAGGTCCTCTTCAGGCTGCAGGCTGCAAAGTATGAGCTACAGGTGATGGTTTTTGTGATCGGCAATGAAAGGCATTGATCGGCATACGCCGATCACGTACTTTTTCACAGAAATCGGCCGATAATGATCGGTGGCCGATCGATCGGAGCATCCCTAGAAAAAATATGTTTTTTGACTTTTTTTTTAAGTGAGTGAATTATTTTTGCAAATGAACTCTTCATTTGAATCCAGCACATCTCAGATCTTATTCTAAGAGCAGACACTGAGTCACAAACACAAAGCAAACATTGGTGTCAGTATGAGCTACATGTGATTT
>NC_048281.1:36991670-37026670 GCF_009762535.1 Notolabrus celidotus
ATGGAGATGAGGGCGGGGTTCTCGTCATTAGAACCGGACATGATGGATCGGCGCCATCTCCCAGACCGGTGGCACGTCTGAAAGGAAGTTCAAACACATGGTCAGGATTGGGTGAGCCCTGATCCTGACTGTGGTAAAGATGATTCTGACATGTTGTGGTTTTAAATGAGCAGGTTCAGGATCCAGCGTACCGGCTCACAGTTGTTCCCCTCCTTCACACAGAGCTGGACTTTGCAGTGCAGGTACACGTCCCCGGTACTGCCGCTGAACTGGAAGGAGTTGAAAGAGAACTGGTTGTGCGTGGTCTTCCCGTTGTTCTCCACCCTCACCGTGTCGTCAGCAGGATTAGGACAGCTGCTCAGAAACACACAAACAGACGTGAGAGAGACCAAAACATCAGAGACGGGTTCAAAGGTCGCGAGCGTGAGTCTCACCCGTTCACGATGAGGTTGTATCTCAGAGTCCCGTCCGGGGAGGGCTGCTCGGTCGCCCAGCAGGACTGAGTCACCACATGGACTAAGTTCTCATCCAGGCCTTCCGTCTTCAGCTCCACCCAGATCCTCTCGTCCAGATCGATACCCGTGCTGGACTCGATGGGTGTGGAGAGCTGAGGATCGATGTAGCCCTTCATGGTCAGGTTGTAACTCCAGGCTCCAGACGTGATGTGCTGGTCCACGGCGCTGGAAGACAAACACATTTGTTTTATGTTTCTGTCTTTTATTATCTGACTCATGTCCGTCCTCTTCTGTCTCTGTTCTTTATGGCTGCATGCTCGTCTGTACAAAAGCTGCTTTATAAATAAAGTTGAGTTGAATGCTCTCAGAGTGCAGGGTGTGGATCCTGCTGACTCTCTGTACACTCACCTGTGTTTGAGTTTGACAGCCATGCTCTTCACATCCGGCTGATTGTAGTAACAGGAGAAGTCGACGTGCATGTGGTCGTGGCGGTAGATGGAGCCGTGTGTGGAGACGTTCTGCGTCATGATGGTGTTCTTGTAGATCACTCTGCTGTCGTTCGCCTGAGTTAGAATCAGCTGCATGTGAGTTTACATCTCAAGTCTTTGACTGCAGCAGACCAACACTCAAAGTTTGAGTTTTAAACACTAAAACTCCTTTTTACTGTGTCTGATAAAAACTTGATATTCATCCACCTGAGAACCAGGATGTGCAGCGACTCCAGCACCACTTAATGAAAGTGACTCTGCAAGACCTCCAGTCTTTACAGAATCTGATGTAAGTGGTTTAAATTACAGGCTGGAGGTTAAAGCCTCTATTATGTTCAACAAAAGCTCCACTTTCCTGCTTTCAAGCTTTACAAGGAGCTCAGAGGTCAGAGGTCAGAGGTCAAAGGTCAGAGGTCAGAGCCACAGGGGAGTGCAGCTCAAAAACCTTGAAACGATTTGATCTTGTGGATTTTCAAACTGCAAAGTAAAGAAGGATCTGCTGCCAGGACATCTCCAAAGAATGTTCTTTGAAAGTTAAGTTAAGAAGGGAGTTCAATTTAAAGATTTAGGACAAGTTTCTGTATTTCAATCTATCTTTTCTCCTTTTTATTGCATGATTTTCTTTTACTATCTATTTACATGTTTGAAAGAAATCAGATCTCTAAAAGTTTCCTGCAGATGTTGGGAAGGCGTCAGGCCGCTGATTCATGGTACATATCATAACAAACACAGGGGACCCACCTGGACCACCGTACCACACGTGTTCCTGTTGTCAAAGTGAAACTTCACCATGTGGGTCTCCTCGTCCTTCTCCCCCCTGCAGGTCTGATCGTTCAGGTGTAAGACTGAGGAGTCGATGCCGTGCTCCGCCAGCAGACAGCTCGCCAGCTTCACCGTGGCCGACTTGTGCTCGCAGACCGTCGGCTCGCCTGAACGACCAGAACAAGACGTACCTTTCAGCTTCGGTTCAACATACAGAGAGAACATGAAGACTAAGTCTGAAGAAGTTCAACACTGTCTGAAGTGAAGTCTAGATTTCTTTATGCACATCATCATCTTTAATGTCATTTATTATTTAAAAGCTACAATTACATTTGATAAAAGGGACAGACGTGAGACAAACTCTGATGGACCTCTGACGTCAGTCCCTGAGGATGCTGTCCTCCTTGAGTCCTGACTCACCGTAACTGTTTTCTGATCTGTACTTGGAGGCAAAAATGGCGCGGCAGAGGCAGCGAGGTCGACCCCCGATGTGAAGCTCCCCACAAAACTCATGATCACTGCAGACCTTATCCTGACAGGACGGCTGAGCAGCTGCACACACACACACACACACACACACACACACACAGAGACACACACACACACACACACACACACACAGACACACACACACACACACACACACACACACACACACACACACACACACACACACACACACACAAACACACACAGACACACACACACACACACACACACACACACACACACACACACACACACACAGACACACACACACACACACACACACAGACACACACACACACACACAGACACACACACACACACACACAGACACACACAGAGACACACAGACAGACAGACACACAGACACACACAGACACACACACACACACACAGACACACACACACACACAGACACACACACACACACACACACAGACACACACACACAGACACACACACACACACACAGACACACACACACAAACACACAGACAGACACACACACAGACACACACAGAGACACACAGACAGACAGACACACAGACACACACAGACACACACACACACACACACACAGACACACACACACACAGACACACACACACACACACACACACACACACACACACACACAGACACACACACACACACACACACACACACACACACAGACACACAGACACACACACACACACACACACACACACACACACACACACACACACACACACACACACACATGACAGAGAGCTGATTAGCAATCATTGATGGAGTCAGTTCATGATGGTTAAAGAAGGTTTCCTCTGAGTCTTACAGCAGCCGGTCTTCTTCCTCCAGTCCTCCAGCGTCACGTTTCCTGTCCGTCCACAGAGCATGGCGTAGGTCTCCAGGGACTTGCACTTGAGTCCGTCCACTGCAGGGTACTCGCACAATGTTTTGTTGCAGGCCGTTATAAAAGGCTCGGGGTCGATGTGCACGTTGCAGGCGGAGAAAGGAGCCTGCTTCAGGAGATTACACCTGTGGGGAAAATGTGGAATCAAAGTTTAATGTTCCAGGATTTCAAGAGGACAAGAGTGAAGATGTTCAGGACGTTCAAGAGTCTGAGGTTCAACATCTCCTCCAGTTTATGAGCTTTCAGGACAAACCTTTTTAAAACCACAGACATGAACTATCACACCCGGGGCTCCATCAACCTGCTCAGGTCGTGTGGATGTGAAGTTCATGCTCCAGAATAAGGAGTGATTTTAACCTGAAATATCTACATGTATGTCTCTGAAGGTTTGTAGGATATATCATGGACTTAAAGACTCACCTCAACTCATCATGAAGTAAGGATAATAAGTATCCACTGACGTTTGGCCGTGTTGTGTTCATGTTATGACTCTTAATGTTTCAGACTGTAATCATTATTTACCATTTAGTTGCAGCGCCACAGTCTACGTTGGTGTCAGCAGGGTCTGTATGCTGAACCTCACACCTGTGAAGAAGAATAGTGACATCCTTATTAAAACAACATCTCTGAAACTCCAGCACTCAAAAGAACAACTGTCACAATAAGAGGTTTAGTTTACCCGCTGGAGCTGTACTCAGACGCCTTCTCTCCACTGAAGTCTCCACTGTTGTCTCCACACAGACCCTGAACTGTCCCTTTGGGTCCTGGACGGTTTGAGGAGGGAACATGTGACACACAGTGGCATCAAAGAAAATCTGTTACTACAATAGAACGGAAAAGATCAACACCGAAAGGATCTGCACCACAGCTGCTGTGTAAAGTTCAGGTTTAGGCATCGATTGGACCCTTGGTACTTCAGGAAGTCCCTCCTCCCATCCCTCTACAGAGAGAGGAGGTAAATGATGGGTGAGAGGTCGTACCCGTTATCTGGATAAGAGCTTTGTCCCCGTCAAAGAAGACGGTCACCGCGTGGCTGGAGGATGAGACTTTAGCGGTCGCTCCCATCTGGTCCTTGGAGAGCTCCACGCCACTGAACTCCTGAGCCGTGGCGTTGAGCTCCAACACTTTCCCATTCAACTGGACCAAACCAGAAAACACTCAGTGAGTTAACAGACATCATCTTTCTCTTTACTCTGTTTTCTGTTCAAAGTTCTTAAAGTTATCAGATTTTTAAATAACCGTGATCATCTCAAGACTTTTACAGCTCAAACTCAAAAGCAAATTATAAAATGCTAACCAACATTCAGTTTTGTAAAGCGGGTGGCCTGAAGGAAGGGCTTGTTGTTATTGTCTTCCTGTCCCATTAAAGTTACTAACCATAGACCTTTCTGGAGTCCCTGAGCTCCCTTGTCTCGTAGGTTCCTCTGGATCTCTGCTGCTGTGGACGTGGTCCAGACTCCAGCTGCTACAACTACTACTATCCGTCTCCCCACTATCATCTCTCTCTCTCTCTTCATCTCCCTCTATCCCTCTCTCCAACACGGTCTCAGCAGATGTGTGTCTAACATGAGTCTGGTCCTGCTGGAGGTTTCTGCCTGTTAAAGGAAGTTTGTCCTTGCCACTGTAACTTGCTAAATGCTGCAAAGTGCTCTGCTCATGGTGGATTAAGATGAGATCAGACTGAGTCCTGTCTGGAAGAGGGGACTGGATCTTAGCTTTTAGTGCTAACAGATGAGCTGCTCATCTGCATAGAAGCTGCACATTGCTGAACTCAGTGGAAGTCTTCATGCAGGAACACAATCTAAACCTTTTCCTTCTGTTAGCCTCCCAAAAACAGAGTCTAATATATCAGGGTGACTTATATTCCAAAAATTATGGTGCTTAGTCTCAGGACGTCCTGTTAGCTCAGGTGGTTTTGTCTGTTACCTCTCAGGACGTCCTGTTAGCTCAGGTGGTTTTGTCTGTTACCTCTCAGGACGTCCTGTTAGCTCAGGTGGTTTTGTCTGTTACCTCTCAGGACGTCCTGTTAGCTCAGGTGGTTTTATCTGTTACCTCTCAGGACGTCCTGTTAGCTCAGGTGGTTTTATCTGTTACCTCTCAGGACGTCCTGTTAGCTCAGGTGGTTTTATCTGTTACCTCTCAGGACGTCCTGTTAGCTCAGGTGGTTTTGTCTGTTACCTCTCACGACGTCCTGTTAGCTCAGGTGGTTTTATCTGTTACCTCTCAGGACGTCCTGTTAGCTCAGGTGGTTTTATCTGTTACCTCTCAGGACGTCCTGTTAGCTCAGGTGGTTTTGTCTGTTACCTCTCAGGACGTCCTGTTAGCTCAGGTGGTTTTATCTGTTACCTCTCAGGACGTCCTGTTAGCTCAGGTGGTTTTATCTGTTACCTCTCAGGACGTCCTGTTAGCTCAGGTGGTTTTATCTGTTAGCTCAGGTGGTTTTGTCTGTTACCTCTCAGGACGTCCTGTTAGCTCAGGTGGTTTTATCTGTTACCTCTCAGGACGTCCTGTTAGCTCAGGTGGTTTTGTCTGTTACCTCTCAGGACGTCCTGTTAGCTCAGGTGGTTTTATCTGTTACCTCTCAGGACGTCCTGTTAGCTCAGGTGGTTTTATCTGTTACCTCTCAGGACGTCCTGTTAGCTCAGGTGGTTTTGTCTGTTACCTCTCAGGACGTCCTGTTAGCTCAGGTGGTTTTATCTGTTACCTCTCAGGACGTCCTGTTAGCTCAGGTGGTTTTATCTGTTACCTCTCAGGACGTCCTGTTAGCTCAGGTGGTTTTATATACCTCTCAGGACGTCCTGTTAGCTCAGGTGGTTTTGTCTGTTACCTCTCAGGACGTCCTGTTAGCTCAGGTGGTTTTGTCTGTTACCTCTCAGGACTTGAACAGAAGTGATATGAGGGGCTTTAATGTACCTTAACTCTGCCTTGCTCCAGGACGACCTCAACACTTCCTTTATCCAGCTTCAGAACAACACGGTCCAGAAAGCTGACATCTGCACGCCGTCTCTCCTTGAACAGCCCATGCACCTTCAGCCCTGGGATGGACCCGGGGCTCAGCAGGGTGTACCCACATCTGTCGGGTACGGTGTGGACTCTCCCAGAGAAATCAATGACAGCAGAAGCAGCCACGGTGCACGTGCTGCTCTGGACACACCTGATGGAGGAGACGAGAGAAGATAAGACGAGCATCGATTCAATGGAGGATGTCGGTCCGATGAAAGGATGATCTTTATATTTACCTCCCACCCTGGCAGCGCTGCATGGGTCCACACTTACTGACCACTCTGGCAACCCCACTGGGACCACAGACCACCGTGGAGCAGGTGTTTGGGACGTCTGTCGTGTTGGTCTTATAAACGACACCTAAGAGTCAGGAAGTGGTTTTTATATAAACTTGAAGTGGTTTTTAGACTCAGTGCTGTAGAATGAGGATGAGAGGACCTGGTACCTGAGAGTCTGCATCCACTGATGTCTGTGATGACACCGTTAATCGTCTCAGCCGTCTGAAACGTCTCACTGGAAACTGTCTGTCCGTTCACCTGAGAGACGGCGTCCTGCGAGGATTCAGGAACAGAACACAGAAGTCTAAATAAATCTGGTGTGATACGCCGTCAACATGAATTAAAGCATCTGTGATAGATCAGAGTCTCTGTATCCTCTCAGTGAACATGCTGGATGTGTGACAGATTTATGGACCTGCACATGCTGGATCAGCCTGAATGAAGGTCTATGTTTTCTAGATCTTCCTAACTGCCTATCAGCAAGGTCACTTCCTGTTCATCAGCATGGTTTGAAAAGCTCAAGCTAGCAAGTTAAAGAGAGAGTTTGTTGACAGTGAGAGTGATCCTGTGCTCCTGGTCCTGATGCTGTCCTGTGGACTCATCTGACACCATCATTCAGAGGCAGCCGTCTCTGGTGTCTTAGTTCGGTCTCATGTGTTTCCTGTTTTATTTTGTAGTCACTGTGCATTCTGTTTACTTTACTTCCTGTCCTCGTGTTTCTGATTGTTCGTATTTAGTCTCTGTGTTTCCTTCCTTCTGTCCACCTTGTCTTGCTCTCGTGCTTAAGTCGGTTTTATTTGATCTCTTGTTGTTTTTTGTTAATTAAACCTTTTATTTTAGTCTGCACTTTGAGTCCTCCTCTTTTTGTGTTTCTCTAAATGTGACAAAACTCACAACAGCTGAGTTTGGGTAGCCGGTAAACGTCTTGATCCCCAGGATGGCTTGTGATCCAAAGTTCCCAAGTTCGACCTGCTGGATCTAAAGACAGGAGAAGGAATAATAATAATAATAATAATAACTTTATGTATAATGCACCTTTAAAGACAGATGTTTACAAAGTGCTTTGACAAACAAAGCATGGTTCAATAACAGAGTAAACCTTTAGACAGACAGGGAGGAGGAGTTTAAACAACACAGAAAACAACGTGAGGTTAAAAAGAAAACATTAAACAGAATGAAGTGACAATAGACAAATAAATCTTTGTTTTGAGGTTTTTCAAGGATAAATAAATAAAATAAATAAAAATGGATGAGTAAATAAAAGCATTAAAAGGACAATAAAATAGGTTTTCAGAATGAGAGACACATCACATCAGGAAAATTAAAAAGGATAAATTAGGAACATTAAAGTAATACAGGAAAAAAATAAATAAATTAAAACAATAAATAATTGAATAAAATCTAAAATAATTAATAAGTTGAATAAAAGACTAATAATAAAATAGAAGTAAAAGCGGTTTGAAGGATGGAGTCACATAAGTCTGTAAAAGTGTGTTTTAAAGGAGATTTAAAAGAGTCACTGACTCTGCATGGAAAGTAAAACCTTACAAGTCTTCCTGCTTTGAGTGAAAGCTTTTAATCCAACACAACAAACAGAAGAACTTCAAAATAAAACTCACTTCAGCTTCTTTATTGTCCTTCAGAGCGATCACGTTCACACACTCCCCGACCGACTCCAGGTCCGGCAGAAGTTTATGAACCCCAGATCCAAAGGGGATGACTCTGCTGAAGACCTCCAGCTCTCCTCTGTCAGCCGGACCTCCAGACATCAGGATGCAGTTGTTTGAGGATCCCGGTGAGAACGCGTCGGTGAAGCAAAACGCAAATGTGTTAGCTTTAAGGCTCACCTGTGAAAACACACAGAGGTAACAGAGTTCACTGAGGAGAGTTCTTTAGACAGGATGATCACAACAGGAAGAAGTTTCACTCACAAAGACTTTCTCATATCTCTGTCCAAAGTAAGTTATGGGGCAGGACGAGATGTTCACCTCCCCGGGGCTGGTGAAGGTTTGGTACATCGCTTCAGATCCTGAAGACACAGAGATAAACCAGTGAAGACAAAACAGTTAGAGCTCCCCCTGCTGACCGGCTGCAGTATAGCTCATAAAGCTCTCCTCCTCAGTGTTATCAGGATGGATTATAAAGTGATAATACAACATGTTTAGTTCCTGTTCCTGAAGCTGTGTTCAGTGTGTCGACTCTGAGGTCCTCTCACCTGTCAGGAGGCCGCATGCAGCCAGGTACAGCACAAAGCCCAACATGTCGCTCAGCTGGTGATCACAACCTGAAGCAGAGGTAGAGTTTAAAAATAAGAATACATCTCCTGACTGAAGACAATGTTTGGAGTATTCTGATGCAAAATATGTGATACCAACAACAACAACAAAGGGAAACGTGGATACCATACTGTAAGGCATGATGTGATGCAATGTCATACACTGTATGGTCCCAGTACAGAGTTTTTAACATTTATCTGTCTTTAAAGTATGACAGACGTGTAATGACAGGGCGCGGTGATAAATGGAAGAGTTTGTTTCAGTCCGCTGCAAAGTTTGATGGAAGGCTGTTGCAGATAAAAGCAGCACGGCCGATTTATTCTAACATCTCAAACAGAGGCGTGCAGCCAGGAGGGAGATCTCTATACGAGATGCACCAGAACACTACAGCCCACAAACACACCTGCTCAAAGAAGCCAACATCAGGAGGGAGATCTCTATACGAGATGCACCAGAACACTACAGCCCACAAACACCTGCTCAAAGAAGCCAACATCAGAGGGATCATTTTCTCATTGGAGAGGAGAGGGACACGATGGAAGTGTCCATGCATACTGTAGAAAAGCCTGAGTTCATCCACATGCTTACAACTATCCCCCCCAGGTGTGAGTTACCTGGCTGTGAGTCTCAAGGTGAAGTTACCCTCAGATCTCTGAGAGCTGGAGGAGACGTGGTTTCAATCCACAACAACAGAGCGACGATCCGGTCTGACCATGCAGACGGAGCATTTCATCAACCATGATCAGGCTTTGTGAAAGGTCCGCCTCCAGACAGCTTATCTACATAATTACCACTAAGCTGAGCTAACCCCCCCCCAGGGGCTGAAACTGGTTCTGAGTTTTTTCTTTGTCTTTTATATATATATATATATTTTTTGAACAAAAATAACAAATCCATTGAAATCGTCAGGTTTGAGTTTGGTGTGACAGAATCTGAGATTTTATTTTAGGCCGTATCGCCCGGCCCTATTAACCCTCCTGTTATGTTGTGGGTCAAATTGACCCTTTTTAAAGTCTATTATAGGCAGTATGCCTCTAAACCAGCTAAATGCAGCATAAATATCTGGGCAGCATGTGACAGAAGAGAAGTCCTGTTAATTTATCAACATCACTTCATAAAAATCAAAAATATCAAAATGCAAAATAAAATAAACAAAAATCCATGTCATGTAAAACTGTTGTATTTATATTCAGGGATTTCTAATGTACATTAAAACAAGTTTTAACATGAATTTAAATGAAAGATGAGTGAGTTCTCCTCATTGAACCATGATCTGTGAGAATCAAAGAACAGCAATGGACTAAATTTAAATGGTTATTAATGGAGTTAAAAATTCATGTGTATTGGGATTTTTTGGGTTTTGACACTTTTGGATAATTGAATATGCCCCGGGTCAAATTGACCCAGGAACATTATTGCTGTTCCAGAGAAACGAACAGAACAGGAGGGTTAATAAACCATCCACATGAAGACAGAGCAGCAGGCGTTCTGACAGTCTTTGAATGTTTGGACAAAGTGTGTGAAAGGATCGATGTAGACGTTCAGATAATCAAGTCCTCATTCCTGATCTGATCAGGTCTGCTGAGTCAGTGAGATCTTTTAAATCCAGTCTTAAAAAATACTTTAATTAAAAACGCTTTCCTGATTTGATCTGAATTTATCTTTAATTTCATTTTATTTTAATGTCTCAAGAAATATATCTTAAATAATTGTGTTCCTTTAGAGTTCTTTGAGGGGAACTTTATGTCTTTAAAATGTGTTTTATTTCTTCATCTTGACTCGTGTGTTTTTATGAACGGCGTGTTTTATTTTGCTGCCCATGAGAAACACTTTGTAACTTGGTTTTTGAAAAGTGCTCTACAAATAAAAGTATTAATATAATTATCATCATCTTTACAGTTCATGACAAAACCTGAACCTGAATCCAGCTCAGAGTGTCAGGCCCTCTCTCCCTTCCTCCCTCCTCTCCCTCCTTTCCCTCCTTGTTCCCCAGGTGAGCTGAGTGAGGTGTGTGTATGCAGACAGGTGCAGGTGATTGGCAATCACCAGTGTGGTCCATCAGAAACTCATCTCCTCTGCCATAAAAGCCTAACTTCAGCCATGGAGCTCTGTTTGAAGCTTTGATCCTGCACATACTTTCCTTCAGCCATGCTGCACACCTCCTCAGCCTGCCTTCCCTCAAGACTTTTTCAGACTGTCAGCCCAGGTTCCCTGTTCTCTCTCTGGGTCAGCCTTGTAGTGTAGAGAGTTTTTAGTTGTTTTGCAGTGCTTCACTGTGATCTTTTGTTGTTATTAAAATCTTTATGGTATATCTGCTGCGTCTCTCTGATGTTCCACACCTGAGTCTCTGACACGCTCCATGACACAGAGTCAATGATCCATCTTTAAACTTTAACAGCTGTAGTGTGAATATCTCTGTGATGGAAGTTTCTCTTAAAGACCGACTTAAGGTCAAGAATAAACGCTTGGTCGGCATTGGAAAGGTTAAAGGTCACATCCTCACGGGTCAGAGGGGATATAAACCTTCTGAATAATGTTCAATGAGAGAAAGCTTCATCTGACAGTAACACCAGTAACACTGAGGCTGGACTGAACGTGCAGCATCTCTGCTCTCGGTCCAAAACCTCTCCTGACAGACAGATCTGTGTGAAGCACAACAGGAGTGTTTGTCTGCTCTCATAAAGAAGAAGGGAAGATGCACAGTTTCTATTTTTCTTCTCTAATCATCAGCTGGTAAAAATCTAAGAAAGGAAATAAGAGGAGGCTTAGAGTACCAATCTCTCCTTACAACCAGCTGATGAGAATGTTAAAATATCATCAACATAAACACAAATTAAATATGAGGGATGTGAGAGCAGAGAGTGCCGTCACTGAAAATCAGTTCAAGCACTTTCAATAAACATCACTTGTCCAAATGTGTTCCTCTGTGAAACATGAAGTCACTCCTTGTGTTTGCACATGCATGTTGTTAGTTTGTGTTTAATCATCTGAATCTTTACTCCACCTGAAATCATGAACATGTTTCTATATGATGCAGGATGAGAGTTAAAGGATCTTACCCTCTGGAGGAGTCGGAGGCGAGCAGCTCTGTGATCAGGATGCTTCAGCTGTCAGACTCTGTCTCTCTGCATGAAAGGACAGCACTCCCTCTCTGTCTCCTCTTTGTCTCGGGACAGGACACGCTCAGTGTTTTGTTGACTCCCCATCAGTCAGAGAGTGTCACGGATTCTTGTGTCCTTTTGTCTCGTCAGACTGGCTTCTGTCACGAAACATTCCAGGTTCAGAATACTCTGTAATTACAGCCGGCTGTCACCTTATCAACACCTCATTATTTCTATTAAAGATGTGCTTTAAAGGAGGACAGTGAGCTTATTATTATCATTACATATTATCCATCACTCTTACTCTGACACTGTCACGTACATTTTAAAGGAGTAGAGCTTAAAGAACTTCATATTTAACTCTAATATTATCCAGTTTGAATCATCAGATTGATGTGCTTTATTCTGTCGTCACATTTCTTTATTCATGAACTCATTTTATTCTTTAAAACACATAAACTAAAGGATCTCCTGCAGCGCTGCAGAGGGGACACATAAACTACAGATATGAGCCTGTTTGTTTCCTGCGTGTGTTTTTGTTAGTTCTTGTTGTTTCTGATGTTTATGTGACAGTCAGGCACTCAGAATTAAATATTCAACATGATTTCATTTTAGAAAGAACAGACTCGACCAGATCAGCTTTCTGCATCATGTTTGTTTGAATGTTTGATGTCGGAGTTAGTTTTTGTATTTCTTAAAATTTGTGATCAAATTGGTCTCGTTGTCTTGATTATAAACGGGATCTGGTGCAATACTTAATGTGCAATATTTAATGTGCAATATTTAATGTGCAATACTTAATGTGCAATACTCAATGTGCAATATTTAATGTGCAATACTTAATGTGCAATATTTAATGTGCAATATTTAATGTGCAATATTTAATGTGCAATACTTAATGTGCAATACTTAATGTGCAATATTTAATGTGCAATACTTAATGTGCAATATTTAATGTGCAATACTCAATGTGCAATATTTAATGTGCAATACTTAATGTGCAATATTTAATGTGCAATATTTAATGTGCAATATTTAATGTGCAATACTTAATGTGCAATATTTAATGTGCAATATTTAATGTGCAATACTTAATGTGCAATATTTAATGTGCAATACTTAATGTGCAATATTTAATGTGCAATACTTAATGTGCAATATTTAATGTGCAATACTTAATGTGCAATATTTAATGTGCAATACTTAATGTGCAATACTCAATGTGCAATATTTAATGTGCAATACTTAATGTGCAATATTTAATGTGCAATATTTAATGTGCAATATTTAATGTGCAATACTTAATGTGCAATATTTAATGTGCAATATTTAATGTGCAATACTTAATGTGCAATATTTAATGTGCAATACTTAATGTGCAACACTTAATGTGCAATATTTAATGTGCAATATTTAATGTGCAATATTTAATGTGCAATATTTAATTTGCAATACTTAATGTGCAGTACTTGATCCTTCAAAAGGGTCCAGTTCAGTATTTATGAAAGTCTAATATAAGCTGGTCTCTGACATGGACTCAGACTTGAAGGGTCCAGTTCTGGAGTGACAGGATGGACTGGAAGGTGTTCTTCTGTCTGATCACCATGTTCATGTGAAAGTCTGAGGGATGTATGAACTGTGATCACAGCTTACATGTTGGATTGTTTAAATCAAATCAAATGTTGTCCACATGAAGAATCTACGGCCAGAGAAAATCAACGTATTCATCTCACAACACTAAAGATGAATGACTTTAAACACAAGGTGATTTTATATTTGTGCAGAAGATAAACAACATGCATGCACGGGGTAATGAACAACATAACACTGGTGATCTAATTGGACTTCAGGGACATGTCTGTTAGTTTGTGCCTTTAAACAGCATGTCCTGGTTGATGGAGACTGTTCAAAGAGTTAATGTTTGTCACCAGTCAGAGTTTAGAGTATTAAACATTTTATTTCCTTTTTGGGGCTCTTCTTCATTTCCTTCTCAGTTAATGCTTTAATTCATTGTGGATAATTTCCTGATGTATTTAGTCATTAATTAGATCTTATCCTTGAATATATCTCCTTCATTCCCAGCGTTGTTGTACATGGATAATTCTAACTCTTCTGAGCTTTTGAATATACTTATATTTTATTTCATCTTATTCGTATTTACATCTTATTTTACTCCTTCTATTGATATTTTGACTTTCATCCTGTTTATAAGAGCTCTGTAACGACTGCATTTCCTTCCCTGTGTCCTCAGGTCACCGAAGGAAAGAGGTTAATGAATATCCTGAAACACACAGCCTGACCATTGTTTGAACACACGCCTCCTCTGTGTTGTTGATAAGTCTTTGTTAGATACATTTAGGCTTTAGTTGAATTACTCGCCTATTGTTCAGAATAAAGAGTTGTGTTTGTAGATGTCTGGTCAAACAAAAGAAAATATCCTGAGGCTCAAATGTTCGAATCCAGTGAAGGGTGAGGAATGTAACAGGACGGGAGGAGCTGACACTTCTATTCTTATCCGGACACAGACGGATTTACCTCCGGGGGAGAGCTGACAGGTGTGAAGGTGTGCCCATCATATCACGAACACCATCGATCTGACGGGAGAAAGATGAAGAACACAAACACACAGATCATCTGCGCTCCTGTATTCAGAGGTGTGACAGAGGAGTTATCAGTGTTTGCACACAAAGTGATTCAGAGGTCTGCTGATGTAAACCTGAGATATGACTCTATTCACAGATTCAGATATCTGTGTTATCGCCCCGTCTCTGTTTGGAGTCTGAGTGTTGACCAAGATGCCAGCAGGCTGTATGGAGAGCAAAAGCAGGAGGAACACTGATGAGGAGGATTTCTTTCTCTCTATAAACAGATATCTGCATGAAGAGCAGCTAACAACCTGTTCTACATCAAACATTCACACTGAGACACACATCTTGTGAAAGCATTGATTGCATATGGAAAAGATAGTGGGCCTTTATTTCTGCACACAGGACAAAAACTGCCGGGCGGGCTCTGACACCACTTTGGTGGAGGCATATGTGGAGAAGCCTGGCTGGTGGAGCTGCAGGACTGATGTTAACAACAACACAAATCAAAGCTCCCTCAGGTGGGTCCAGTCCACAGCAGAAACCTGGTGTTGGTGGTCTGGCTCAGGGGGAGGTGGCTGTGGGAGCATGTCCCATTTTGCCAACCCAAGGCAGAGTCACTGTTCTGGGGTAAGAGATGACTCTGCTTCTCTACCATGCAGATCTTATTCATCTCAAAGGACTGGGGGGCCTTCTCTGCACCTGTACCTGGTTCTTTCTCTCTGTCCCCGGCAGCAGACAGTCCCACGCTCAGTGAGCTGTTTGAAAAGAAAAGCACTTCAAAGTTCACAGAAAGAGCGCCGCTGAGCATTATCAGCTAATCTTCAAGTTAGTGATGAGACAATAAGCGCTGCAGTTTGGAAGCTATGCTAGAGATCTGGTTTTTCAGGTTTTGTCCGAATTCTGTGAAAACCCTCTGAGGACTATTAAGAACCTTCAAGGGTCTGTGAGACTCGTGTTACTTGTGAGCTGCTCTCTGTCCGTGTGTGTGACGAGGAATGTGCTGTTACATAAAAACACATGTCACACTTCATGTCAGACAACAGAGGAGAACAACATGGACAACACACTCTCTTAGGCTCAGGATGGTGCAATGCTTTGTGAACTGGAGTTCCAGCACGACACAATGTGCAGAGTTTGTTCCTGTCAACAATTCAATGTTTCAACTCTCACACAGTGATCAGAGCGTGGCGTGGACCCGGGTCATTCAAAACAAGTCTGCTAGCATTTTAGAGAGTTAGAGGAATAGCCAAAAGTTGACAACATAATGATCCACAGTGATACCTGAGAGATGGAGGCACTATGCAGAATCTACTGAGTCATTAGTCATGGTGTCAAGGTGATTATTAAAACCTGAATCATGTCAGACAGGCAGGGAAGGTATCAGTCAATAAAGCTTTCTACCTTTGAAACAGTCCCTGTGTCTCTGTATGAGTTCTTCATGTTAATCAGTGTCATGTCTCAGCACATTATAAGAGCAGAAACAGGCTTTAACTGTTAGGTCGTTATCATGTTACACCACTAGGGGGCGCTGTTGTGGGGCTGTTGGGGTGCTGCAGGGTTTTGAGCAAGTGTCGACCTACAGCCACGAGAATTGAAGCCCTTGCTGATGTGTTACAAACTGCAGTTCCCCGAGCGTCCACTAGAGGCTGGCTGCAGAAACACAGGAAACCACATACACACCCATTCAAAGAGACCATCTTTAAAATAAACATGTTTACAGCCTGGTTCAAAAAACAGTTCAGGTCTGAAGAGATCATTTCTCTTTCAGCACACACTGAACGGGGGAATTATTATAACTCTGACTTTTTAAAGATATTAAACTTATGTGTTTGACCAAATAAGGGCGTGGCTGACTGGCAGGCGGGAACACTGTAGCTGTAGGAGTTAGGTTGAGTTCAGACTTTCCAATATGGCGCCCACCAATGATGAAGGTGTAAACTGTAGTTATCTTGTAGTGATCTCTGTTTCTTGCTGGCCTTGTGTTTGTTACTATGTTATTATTCTTTGAACCTTTTCATGCTGATGTGGACCTTTGGGTCTGACATCAAGTATCTACACTACATGAGTCTATCAGAGAAAACACATCACACTGTGTTTTTCATTTTCACTTTATTCATGGATAAGATGACAGGCTTTGACTGTACAGGTGAATCCCTCACCTGCTGGGCAATGTTTATATCACAATAACTTAACAACAGCAACTTAACAACAACAGCAACAGCAGCTCCCTCAGACTTCCAAAAGGACAACATGTTCACACAAGGAATCATTGATTAGTGCGATACATCAGGACATCTGATGTCATGATGGTGTTACAGAGACAAAACAAATAATCTGACACTCTTTTTTACACTTTGGGATTTTTAAAGTCAATAAGAACATAATCTGTCTTCATGCAGAGTTTCTAATTTCTCATGACTGCCCCTCCTCTCTTAACAGCATGCAGGTTGAAGTGTTTTAATGTCACGATGAGCTCCACAGGTTTCAGGGTGCAGACTTCATTATGACAGTCATGTATTGTAAGCAGGGCGTTTTATGGACGTAGTAGGTTAAATGCATGATAGAAACACAACAACAACAACAACATCAACAACAACAACCGTCCCAGCTGCTTTCATCTTCTGTTCTACCTTAATGTGAGGCCTCTGAAAAACAAGCACCAGAATCTGACTTTCAACAAAGTGAGGAACATCTGTAACTTCCCTTTCTGAGCTGCATCCTCATGTATGATTAATATGCTCTTTCATGTATCTTTGGTCCGTGAATCATCCATCAAGGTAACCTCCATAAACGCTCCCGGTGTGTCCACTCTTCACCAACAGCAGAGAAACAAAACAACAACTAAAGGTCATTTTTGTTCACTTTTCATAATCAGGGAACTGATGGTAGTTTGGACAAATAAACTGAACTTAAAGTTTTCTGATGTGATCTCAAACTGATGCTGAGAAAACCTGGAGCAGACTTTTGGGCTGTTTTCTTATGGACTGAAGGATTGTGGGATTTTGAGTCATTTGCTGAATGTTGGAGTTTGGGTTTGTCCTTGAATATTATTGATATATGAATATGTAGCTTTACATATTTTCATTGTCATTTCATATCAGGGTTTACATTTGAACGTGTACGTCCTTGTGGGACATTTATCTTAAAAGAAACTTTTACAAACTGAGGTTAGATATCAGGACAGAGACCGACATGTGCATTTAGATCTTTCTGAAACACATTTAGTAACCACAACATCTCTATATGTTTACAGTGTTTAAAAGATGTCAGTCTTCACTGTATGTTGGTGTCACAGGAGCCGGGCTTCAGTATCTGCAGTGTGACGATGAGTCTCACAGACTTCCTGAACCAGGGGTAGAAGAAGGCGTAGATCAGAGGGTTCAGACACGAGTTAAAGTAGAACAGACAGATCACAAAGGCAGCAGACGAAGCGTCGATCAGAGTGTCCTGTCCCGACAGCGTGACGCAGAAATACGGACAGAGACATAAAAGAAACACCACCACGACCACGCCAAGAGTCCTGGCTGCTTTCAGCTCAGACTTCTTCACGGTGACTTTCACTGAACTCTGCTGAGCCGCAACCTGAGAGCGCATCACACGAGCCTGAGACACAGCCACCACAAACACTCTCAGGTACAGGACCATGATGACGCTGACGGGACCAATGAAGGAGATAATGATATCAACAACTCCCGCACTGTGGCTCACAACAACCACACACTCTCCAGAGCAGGAGCGGAACCGGCCCGGCTGTCTGAAGTTATCCTTCATCAGGATGCTGTTGTATAAAACTGAGCAGAGCCAGCACAGACAGGTGCAGGTGGTGACTCTCCCCACTGTTATCTGGCTGGAGTAATGCAGAGGCTGACAGATGGCTACGTACCGGTTTACTGATATGAGCACCATGTTTCCTATGCAGGCAGATGCTATAACATAGATTAAAAGGTAGTACAAAACACACAACACGTCTCCAAGAAACCAGCAGCTGTACATGTTGAAGGTCTGAAAGAACAGGAGGAAGCCCACAAAGAAGTCTGAGGTGGCCAGAGAGAGGAGGAGGAGGTTGGTGGGAGTGTGGAGCTTTCTGGAGGAGAAGAGAAACATCACTGAGTATCAACTGAAACCCAACATCATGATGTGAACACATATTTAAATACTGAGCATCTCTCAGCTTTATGCTCTGAGGAGGTGTTTGAACCTGAAGTGGGAGATTGAGATGATGACCAGCAGATTGAGAGTCACTGTGAGGAAGGAGATGAAGGACAGCAGAGTGAACATGAGCACAGTCTCGCTCCTCGGGTGCTTGGGCCTCCTACAGGAGGCGTTCAGGAACTGTGGGAAACAGAGCTCACGGTCCTGCAGAGTCTCCATGGTCTAAAGAGAGGACGAGAGAGAGAGAGAGCTCTGCAGCATCCAGCTCTCGTCTTTACATCAGTCCTTTATAGCTTTAACCCCTCCACAGCTGAGTTCACCTCCCGTCAGTCAGACATCCACCAAACCTCCAGTCCAAGTCTCCAGGGTAGAATCTGAGTCCAAGTCCAGTCCTCATTATTATCAATATTCTTAATTATTGACAAGGAGGGGGGCTGCTTTACTGCAAACTACTGACTGTATGAACCTGGACTGACTGTGAACCTGGACTGACTGTGAACCTGGACTGACCGTGAACCTGGACTGACTGTGAACCTGGACTGACCGTGAACCTGGACTGACTGTGAACCTGGACTGATTGTGAACCTGGACTGACTGTGTGAACCTGGACTGACTGTATGAACCTGGACTGACTGTGAACCTGGACTGACTGTGTGAACCTGGACTGACTGTGAACCTGGACTGACTGTGTGAACCTGGACTGACTGTATGAACCTGGACTGACTGTGTGAACCTGGACTGACTGTGTGAACCTGGACTGACTGTGTGGACCTGGTTGCAATTCATCCCCATTTGGCGTCTCTGGGCATCCCCCCGTCCATGTGCTGCTCCCTCCAGTGATGGCCTTGCTGTTCACATTTTTAACATCCCCTGTTCACAGGCCGACATTCGTGAGGACTCTTTTCGTCTTTCAACCTCAGTGTTTGTATTCCTCCCTCCGTCCACAATAACATCACACACATCTGTGATTCACTTGATTTCTCTTTCTGTCATTAGTTTTTATTTGTTCTATCTTGTTTGTATGTGTGTGTACTTTTCAAAAGAAGAAGCTGTGATTCTCTTGATTTAGCAGCTTGTAACAGTAGTCTTCTCTCAGCCCACCGTGAATGCGTCTCTCCTCCCGGTGTTCCGGTTTTAAAAGTGACCCTGTAAACTGGAGACCTTCAGCTGAACGTGTCAGTGTTTGTGGAGTTTACACAGCTGTTGAAACACAGAGGGAGTTCCTGGGAATGCAAACTAGTTTAGTTTTTATTAAGATTTCAAAATATCCTCATCAGATATTTAATGATGGTCTAAAGACGTTTATGAGGGATGCATCCGGCTGAGAGTCTCCAGTTAACAGGGTCGCCGTTTAAACCAAAACACCGGCCGATCTCTGCGATCACGGCTTTTGAGTTCCAAAGGATTTTAAGTTTTTTTTTGTCAAAATGTTTTTTTGTCAAAATGTTTTTCTGTCAAAATGTTTTTTTTTTGTCAAAATGTTTTTTTGTCAAAATGTTTTTTTGTCAAAATTTTTTATTTTTTCTTATTTTTCAAATTTTTGTCAAATTTCTTTTGTCAGTTTTTTTGTCAATTTTTTTTTTCAAAATATTTTTTTCAAAATATTTTTTTCAAAATATTTTTTTCAAAATATTTTTTTCAAAATATTTTTTTCAAAATATTTTTTTCAAAATATTTTTTTCAAAATATTTTTTTCAAAATATTTTTTTCAAAATATTTTTTTCATAATATTTTTTTCAAAACATTTCCTGGCAAAGGATTTTAAAGCCGTGTTGAAACGTCTTTGCTACTCGCGTTTATCTCCTCTCACGTGTTGATTCATTCTTTGCTTTTACATGTTTTTACTACAGGCCCAAAATTTTCACTTCTTTTAATGTTTTTCTGCTTTTGGAGCACAATTTCAAATTTGAGGAAAATTAGTTTTTTTGACAGACTCCGGGTCAACTTTTTTTTTCAAAGTTTTTTATTTTGTCAAATTTGTTTTGTCAAAAAAAAAATTCAAAATGTTTTTTTTCCACAAAAAAATTCAAAATGTTTTTTTTCCACAAAAAAATTCAAAATGTTTTTTTTTCTAAAAAATTTCAAAATGTTTTTTTCAAAAAATTTTTTTTAATTTTTTTGTGTCAAATTTTTTTTTTCAAATTTTTAAAAAAAAAGATTTTAAAGCCGTGTTGAAACGTCTTTGCTACTCGCGCTTATCTCCTCTCACGTGTTGATTCAGTGAATCCATCTGTGATGAAATATAGCACCATCTAAAACAGACCAGCTGAGTCTCTTCATGCTAACAGGCTAACTGTTGTGTTGCTCAGAATGATACCTGCCTGTCCGTCTGCTTCTATGGTGTCATCTGTGATGAATGGCATTCCTCTTTGTGTTACTGCCCTCTACTGGTCTGGTGGTGTAGTGCATTTACTTTTTTTTCCTCCATACGTCACTGGCCTGATTTACACAATCTACCCGGGACTTCAGCCCGCGGTCCAAACGCAGACAACAATGGGGGACCAGGAACCTTTTAGTTCAGGGGGAAGTAGTTCTGGGGGCTAAAAGACCCCTTTGATGCACCTTTTACTGCCAACAGGTTTAACTCAGTGTCAACTCTTCTTGATGAATGGAGGTAAACGCCCCTTCTGTTGTCACCTCTTCGATGGCGTATAGGCTGTGAAGGGATCTAAAAGAGAATGATTGGTGTTAAATGTTGTAATAGCGGTCTCCACCAATCAGGAACATCCATGGGGGTTTACATTTGACTTTAAAACATGCTGCCAAAGCCGTCTGAGTCAGTCTCTCCCTGGAAGACTGGAGGTGATTTGTCTGTGTTGTTGTCCTCTGATTCTCTGAGTGTGTTTCTGACTTTGTGATTCCTGCTTTGTTTTTAATGTCAGTGAATGTGTCTGAGTGTTGAGAGGGCTCAGCAGCTTCTCTCCCTGTGAATGACGGGGTCATGAAAGAGGCTGAACTCTGTTTTCCACAATTCCTCAATGACTCCTGCAGAATCCCAGAGACTCCTAACTTCAGCTTTTGGTGTCTTTACATTGTTCTGTTCTTCTTGTGTCTTGTCACCACCGCTCTCAACATGCTGGTCATCCTCTCCATCTCACACTTCAGGCACGTGACCCTCCTGAGTATCTCCAGTGTATGAGTGTGCTGCTGGTTCATTCCTGTGTTTGTTTGTGAGACTGATTTCTCCTCCTGTCGCTGCAGGCAGCTCCACACTCCCACCAACATCCTCCTCCTGTCTCTGGCTGTCTCAGACCTTCTTGTGGGTATCTTAGTGATGCCGTTTGAGATCATCCTGAAGGAGACCTGCTGGATCCTGGGAGACTTCATGTGTGTGCTTTATTTTTTGGTCCCCATCACAATCATCTCTTCCTCCGTGGGGAACATGGTGCTCATATCAATTGACCGTTATGTGGCGATCTGTGACCCTCTGCATTACCCGAGGAAGGTGACCCTCAGACGGGCTTCCCTGTGTGTGTCTGTGTCTTGGGGTTCTGCTGCTCTCTACAGCGTCATCCTGTTACATGAAAACCTGATGGAGCCGGGGAGGTATATTTCCTGCAGAGGAGAATGCTTTATCAACATATCAGGAACTGTTGATCTAGTAGTCAGCTTCATTGTTCCCATTTGGGTCATCGTTGTTCTGTATGTGAGAGTATTCGTGGTGGCTGTGTCTCAGGCTCGAGCCGTGAAGCACCAAACCAAGCGCCTGAAAACCGTGAAAGCCAAAAAGTCCGAGATGAAAGCAGCCATCACTCTGGGGATCCTCGTAGTCGTGTTTCTGCTGTGTTACTCTCCTTATTACTGCGTCTCTCTGTCAGGACATGAAATCCTGATCGGCTCCTACTCTGAGGTCTTCATGATTTTTCTGATGTATTTTAATTCCTGTCTCAACCCTGTCATCTACGCTCTCTTCTACCCCTGGTTCAGAAAGGCCATGAGACTGATCCTGACAGGTCAGATGCTGCGTCCCGGCTCACGAGAGGTCAGAGTGCTTTAGAGACGAGGCTGGAGGAGGAAGATGTTTAATCTAACGCTGTTTGTGTGCTTATGTAGACGTTAATATATGCGTGCACGGAGCTGCTGAGTTTACTGCAGCTCAGACCGGATCGGTCTATTCGAGGGACAGAAGTAGCCAGAGAGTTGAGATGCATCGTCATCACGCTGCATGATGTCGGCTGCATGAGATCCAGAGCGCACGGATCATTGTCAGTCAGTGCATCTGAGAGGCGGGTCATTGATTCCTCCTCTTCCTCCGGTCACCATCCTTCACAGAGAGACGCTGTGAGACGAGTGCAGAGCTTTTGTTCTCTTAGTTTATGAACACATACATGGAGCTTCATTAAATATTGTAATACAAGTTTTCTGTGTCAGAGTTTTAAATCTTTGTGCTTGATCTAAAAACATCTTCTGGAACTGTTAAAGGACAAAAGTCTTCATGAGAAAACTGCCCCAAAATATTAGATGTTAATATTTTCAACATTAAACTGACTTTTCCCTCCAGCTGTACTCCTGTTTTCAAACACTAAATATTTATAGAATTCAACCCTTTATATTCCTGTCTTTATAGGCCCTGTGAGGAGTTTTGAACTGGCTGAGAAACAGACTGAAAATGATCCTGATGTCTCTTTATGACCTTCAATAGCAAACAAGACCATCAGCAGCAACACTGACACCTTCTCTGTTGTCATTTTTAATGCCTGAAACCGTCCTGAGGGGGGTAGGTGTCAGACCAGATGATGGACATCTTGCTTCAGAAACAGCCTTTATTTGAATGTTTTCATGGAAAATAATCACACTGCCTGATAAAGTTGACTGTTAAAAGACAACAGGATGAGGCTTTTGTTAAAAACACTACTTTTGTATGTATAGGACAAGACATAAGAGGTTTCACTTTGTCCACAAGGGGGCGCCAGAATCTATACAAAACAAAAGTTCCTCACAGCAGCTTTAAATTCAAACCACTGATTTTATTTATAAGTGTAAATATGTTTATTTGAATAAATATCAGACTGTTGACAGAGCTTCACTGAACTGATGATGACTGACGTCCATGAAAAGACCACATCAGGAAGAACAGCACAAAGCACACTCTGCAGAAACACACACAGCAACACATCCTCTGGATTATAAATGATCATTCTTTGAACCTGTCGTTACTGCTGACACTCATCAATCAATCTTTATTTATAAAACACCAAATCCCATCTAATGTTCTCCTCAGACTCTTTCCAAACAGAGCCGGTCGAGACCGGACTCTATGTTCTATTATTAACAAAGACCCAACATCAAGACCGGATCAGATCCAGTCCCATCTTCCAGACAGGACTCAGTCTGATCTCATCTTAATCCACCATGAGCAGAGCACTTTGCAGCATTTAGCAAGTTACAGTGGCAAGGACAAACTTCCTTTAACAGGCAGAAACCTCCAGCAGGACCAGACTCATGTTAGACACACATCTGCTGAGACCGTGTTGGAGAGAGGGATAGAGGGAGATGAAGAGAGAGAGAGATGATAGTGGGGAGACGGATAGTTGTAGTTGTTGCAGCTGGAGTCTGGACCACGTCCACAGCAGCAGAGATCCAGAGGAACCTACGAGACAAGGGAGCTCAGGGACTCCAGAAGGTCTATGGTTAGTAACTTTAATGGGACAGGAAGAGTTAAAGTGAGAGACAGGCAGAGAGAGGAGAGAGAGGGAAAGACAGGATCCCAGTGTGTCAGTCTAAGCCTATAGCAGCATAACTAAGACCTGGTCCAAGCCTGATCCAGCTCCAACTATAAGCTTTATCAAAAAGGAAAGTTTGAAGCCTACTCTTAAAAGTAGGACAGATTCTTCATTAGAGTCTCTGCAGGCAGACCGAGGCCTTGAACCCTCAGTCCTTCACTCTGCATCGAAGGCTTCTTTAATACAACCCTCTGGGACAGAACAGATCTGGTCTCTGGTCACCCTGAAGTGGAACCATCAGAGGCCCAAGAATCTGAACTTTGCTCTTTGCTTTTTAAGTTATATATTTTTAAGGCATTTTCATCTTTATTGATCAGACAGCTGGAGAGAGACAGGAGAAGAGAGCGGGGGAAGACATGCAGCAAATGTTCAAGGCTGGGAGTGGAACCAGACACCACTGCGATGAGGACTATAGCCTCTCTATAGAGACCCTTAGGCCGGCGGTGCCCCATAATAAATATTCCAAAGGTTAAAAATGAAACACTGCATGCTGACCAACAGTGTACGTTTCTGCTTCATAATCATGAATGTGTAACTTTGTGGATATCATCATGCATATCAGTCCATGTTTGTCTCCCACCCTTCACACCTTCAGAGCGTCGCCCTCACACAAACACTGTGTGGTGTAAACCCACTGGGCTCTGCTCCACCCTCAGAGTGTCATTAGCTGCTCCTGATGCTGTGCTCCTCTCTGAATGTTTTCACACCTGCTGTCATTAGTGTGCCATGATGACATCTCTGCAATCAGAGGTGTGACTGCAGGAGAGCACGCTCCAACATCAACACATGATGAAAGTCATGCTCAGAGACAAACATCTGGACCTTTGTTCAGCTGACATCTTCTCTGTCAGGCAAACATTCATGATGCAACACAGAAAGTTTATGATCATACAAACCACTAATGATTGACACGTCTAACACTTCAGGTACGTTTGAGAGGGAATGATTAGATTGAGTTCTTTCCAAAAAACACATTAAAGACAAGAACAAAGTGGATGCAGACACAGCTAAATGAAAGCATACAGTTCATGCAACAAGCACAATGTAAATAAAAACATTAAGAGGTAAATAGAGTTAAAATGAGCACACTAACACTGTAATAATATTAAATATCAGGTCAAAAGGTCGGCTGTGAAATGAGTCATAAACGGGATCTAAAACCAGAAGGTTCCTCTCGATGTTAAATCAGTTCTGAAATCAACGTTTGGTGCTTTGTGTTTAACTTTGTTTGTATTAACTAAACTTATTTTTCTGTTTATGTTGAAAGAGCAAGATAATAAATTAATAATAATTTAAATAATTGAATATATATATATATATATAAAGGTTCATTGAAATGAGTTAAAGTTAGTGATTTTATTAAGATAACCTAGTTTCCACAGCTAGCTGTAGTAGTTACAGAGCAGACCTGCCACTACTAATATGGCCGACGTGCTGAAATATCACAGCAGTGTCTACGTTTATCTGTGTATGGTTTAGCTTGAGATTAGATGCAGCTCTATTGATCTTGAACATTGAGACGCTCAGCTGTAATCTGTTGGTTGATATAGTTAACTGTTCATGTTTGTAGTTTCTTTAACGTGAGATGTTTTATTGTAACGTTGTAGTTTGTAATGCAGCGTAGCGCTCTGTGTCACGTGATTAAAGCAGCCTTCTGCAGAGGGAATAAATGCTGGAAACAGTCTGTGTGTCGTCTCCTTCTGTCCCCGATTCTCATCCGTTAAACTTGCATGGAGCAAATAACAAATCTGAGGAGTTCTCAACGTACCGGGTCAGCAGCTACCGCGTGATCACGGTGGAACACGAGGCAGCTCAGGATCCTCTTTAACATCACTGTGCAGCCGTTTGAGTCTCAGCTCCTGACCGTGTTGTCCCAGAGGTGAAGAGAAGCCTTGGGTTTTTGTCCTCTGCTGTTAAACCTGCCCTACGTGATCTAGGGGTCCAAATGGGCCAGGGTCTGAGCCTGGACCAGTTTGTTCTTCTTTCTATCACTTAAGAAATATCGCCAAACTCAGACCTTTAGATTCCACAGCTTAGAGGTGATTATTCACGCGTTTGTGTCACCTCGGCTGGATTACTGTATCTCTCTCTTTACATGTCTTAGCAAAGCTTCCCTGAACCGCATACAGGTGGTCCAGCATGCTGCTGCTAAGGTCCCATGTCACTCCGATCCTCATGTCTTTGCACTGGCTTCCAGTTAAATGTAGGATCCAGTTTAAAGTTCTTGTTGTTGTGTTCAGAGCGCTTAATGGGAGTTGCTGAAGCAGGACTCTAAGGTCCTCTGATCAAGGGTTACTGGTTGTGCCTCGTACCAGGTTAAAACTAAAGGAGACTGTGGTCCAGGTTGTTGGTCCTGAACTCTGGAACAGTCTCCCTCTGGAACTGAGCACTGTGGACTCTGTTGACAGGTTTAAAAAGCTGTTGAAGACCTGTTTAGACTTGCCTTATAGTTTAGACTATAAGACCAGTTTAAATCAGGACTATAAGACCAGTTTAAATCAGGACTGTAGGACCAGTTTAAATCAGGACTATAAGACCAGTTTAAATCAGGACTATAAGACCAGTTTAAATCAGGACTATAAGACCAGTTTAAATCAGGACTATAAGACCAGTTTAAATCAGGACTATAAGACCAGTTTAAATCAGGACTGTAGGACCAGTTTAAATCAGGACTATAAGACCAGTTTAAATCAGGACTATAAGACCAGTTTAAATCAGGACTATAAGACCAGTTTAAATCAGGACTGTAGGACCAGTTTAAATCAGGACTATAAGACCAGTTTAAATCAGGACTATAAGACCAGTTTAAATCAGGACTGTAGGACCAGTTTAAATCAGGACTATAAGACCAGTTTAGATCAGGACTATAAGACCAGTTTAAATCAGGACTGTAGGACCAGTTTAAATCAAGACTATAAGACCAGTTTAAATCAGGACTATAAGACCAGTTTAAATCAGGACTGTAGGACCAGTTTAAATCAGAACTATAAGACCAGTTTAAATCAGGACTATAAGACCAGTTTAAATCAGGACTGTAGGACCAGTTTAAATCAGGACTATAAGACCAGTTTAAATCAGGACTGTAGGACCAGTTTAAATCAGGACTATAAGACCAGTTTAAATCAGGACTGTAGGACCAGTTTAAATCAGGACTATAAGACCAGTTTAAATCAGGACTGTAGGACCAGTTTAAAGGAGCAGTCTGTTGTTACGGCCTCCCAGAGAGCAGAAGGTTTAAACTGCATCCTGCATGAAGACTTCCTCTGAGTTCAGTGATGTGGATGCAGATGTGTAGCTCTCTACAGAATCATCTATCATCTCCATCCTGCCCAGGTCAGGTTATGAGAGAACACCTCTCTGTGTTTCATATCACCTGTCACGCTGGTGTTCAGGACGCAGCTCACTGTTTACACATGGAAGGTATTAAAAGTGTGTCCTACCAAGTTCTTACTGTTATCTCAACATTTACAGATGTAATCACACAATCATTCAAAAGGTAAGAGTTAGATAAGACGGATGTCGGTTTACAGAGACTTTGGATTAATGGGATTAAGACTCTAGTTCAACAGCATGACGTAAAGACGGAGGGAGGGACTTCAGTGTTCACGTCAGGGAACACACGAGCTGTGGCGTGGAGACTGATAAAAGAGCTGCACGGCAGAAAGCTCAGGTCAGAAAGATGCTGGGTGCAAGAGGATTCTCCCACAGCACAGAGACCCCTGAAGGGGGGGAACTCTGTATTCCACACCTGAACGCGTCATGCACGAAGCCCACGCACCCTCACACCGATGCCATGCTGGTGTACGTGCTGCTCTCCTGTATTTCTCTGCTCACTGTGGGTCTCAACCTGCTGGTCATCATTTCCATCTCCCACTTCAGGTATAGACTCTCAGCTGCAGTCAGTGCTCAGGTGTAAAGATGTGATCTGATAAGAAGTGCTGCAGCTCTGTTCTGTGACTCTCTTTTTGTGGTTCCTGCATGTCTGCATAACTTCATGTCTGAAAGTTTAGACTGTGATTTCTAACTGAAGTATTCAGTGAGTGAGTCATGTGTTCTGATCCTCCGTCTGCAGGCAGCTCCACACCCCCACCAACCTCCTCCTCCTCTCCCTGGCCGTCTCAGACCTCCTCGTGGGTCTCGTGTTGATGCCGATTGAAATCATCTACATAGAGGCTTGCTGGTTTCTGGGTGACATCCTGTGCACTGTGTATTATGTGGTGGACTACATCATTACCTCTGCTTCAGTGGCTAACATGGTGCTCATATCTATTGACCGCTACATTGCGATCTGTGACCCTTTGCATTACCCCGCCAGAGTCACCAAAGACAGGGCGCGGTGCTGCGTCTGCCTGTGCTGGGTCTGCTCTGTCATCTTCAGGATGCTTCTCATGCAGGACCACTTGGCTCAGCCAGGCCGGTCTAACTCCTGCTTTGGAGAGTGTGTGGTAGTGATTAATCACATTGCAGGAGTTTTAGACCTGGTGTTTACCTTCATCTTACCCATCACTGTGATCATATTCCTGTACACCAGGTTGTTCTTCGTGGCTGTGACTCAGGCTCGGATCCTGCGCTCTCACATCGCGGCGGTGACGGCGCAGCGTTCAGGAGCTCCGGCCGTGAAGAAGACGGAGATGAAGGCGGCGAGGACTCTGGGTATTGTCGTGGTTGTGTTTCTGTTTTGTTTCTGTCCGTATTATTACCCGGCTCTGGCCGGGGAGGACACTTCGGTGGACGCTTCGTCTGCGTCTGCAGAGATATGGTTGGCTCATTTTAACTCCTGCTTGAACCCTGTGATCTACGCCTTCTTCTACCCCTGGTTCAGGAAGGCTATGAGGCTCATCCTGACGCTTCAGATCCTGAAGCCTGGCTCATGTGATGTTAAGATGCTGTGATCACACGCAGGAGGGTTCATAGTGTGAACATATCAAAGTGTGTGTCCTCTGTCTTGTTCTTGGAGCATGCACTGTTTGTGTGTTAATGTGACTGAGGCATCAACGTTTTACTCTCATCAGCTCAATAATCATGTCCCTTAAAAAAACATTAGTTCATAACAAACAGATCAATAACTAGTTTATATCAGACTTCCTGGTTTCAGTGGACTGGTTGCTGCATGTTATTGCTTTTGAGACATTTTAACCCTCCTGTTCTGTTTGTTTCTCTGGAACAGCAACAATGTTCCTGGGTCAACTTGACCCGGGGTATATTCAACTATTCAAAAGTGACAGAACCCAAAAAATCTAATTTTTAACTCCATTACTAAACATTTAAATCCAGATTTAGTCCATTGGTGTTCTTTAATCCTCTCATGGTTCAATGAGGAGAACTCACTCATCTTTCATTCTAATTAATGTTAAAACTTGTTTTAATGTACATTAGAAAGCACTAAATATAAATTCAATAATTTTACATGACTTAGATTTCTGTTTATTTTATTTTACATGTTGATTTTTTGGGATTTTTATGAAGTGATGTTGATAAATTAACACGACACCTCTTCTGTCACATGCTGCCCAGATTGTTATGCTGCATTTAGCTGGTTTGGCAGATACTGCCTATAATAGACTTTTAAAAGGGTCAATTTGACCCGCAACATAACAGGAGGGTTAATAGAGATTCATATTCATATTATAACTATATAACTAAAACTATAATGGTATTACTTAGTCATACTTTGAGAGACTAAGTCTTAATTATGAGGAACTAAATAGTAATTATGAGGAACTTTCTCATAGTAGTGAATTTGACTGTGCTCCCATAGATGAATGAGTTTGTTTCAGTCAAATAATTAAGAGTTTTGCATTAAATGTTTCTTGCTTCATGTGCTCATCAGTTATATTGTGATCAGTTAAGCTGCTGACTGATGATTATTTCGGCCCTCCTGCTGTCAGCATGTTTCAGATTAACCCTCAGAGACTAGAGGCAGCCGGCGGCTCCTTGTTCTTAAATGTTTGATAACTATTGAACTTTAATCCTGTCAACAAGCTTTAAACACTCAGTTACAGCGGGCATCCTCAGCTTTCCATTGATACTACATTTGTCTGAGAGTCTGGCGCCCCAAAGATGGTCTAGGTCTTCAAGTGTTAAGCACATACGCTGGGATGTATGCAGTCTTTAATGAAATGAACGTGTAACTCTCAGGCCGACTGTGTTCACTAAAGGAACATCCTGTTACTGTAGGCGTCCACATGCAGACTGTGGAGCCCTCAGACCCTCCTGCTGGAAACCAACATCTTCATCTTGTTGGAGGATTTAAAAACACTAGAACACACACTACAAGTCAAAGTTTGGACACACCTTCTTATTTATTTTCAACATTATAGATTAATACTGAAGACATCAACACTATCAAATAATACTAATAACACTATCAAACAGGGAGATCCAGTGTGTACTAACCCTACCTCTGAACAACTGATGGTCTCACATTCAGAAGGCAAGAGAGAGACCACTTCATGAAGCAGACTGAGAGAAACCATTCCAGGAGACCACTTCATGAAGCAGACTGACAGAAACCATTCCAGGAGACCACTTCATGAAGCAGACTGAGAGAAACCATTCCAGGAGACCACTTCATGAAGCAGACTGACAGAAACCATTCCAGGAGACCACTTCATGAAGCAGACTGACAGAAACCATTCCAGGAGACCACTTCATGAAGCAGACTGAGAGAAACCATTCCAGGAGACCACTTCATGAAGCAGACTGACAGAAACCATTCCAGGAGACCACTTCATGAAGCAGACTGAGAGAAACCATTCCAGGAGACCACTTCATGAAGCAGACTGACAGAAACCATTCCAGGAGACCACTTCATGAAGCAGACTGACAGAAACCATTCCAGGAGACCACTTCATGAAGCAGACTGACAGAAACCATTCCAGGAGACCACTTCATGAAGCAGACTGACAGAAACCATTCCAGGAGACCACTTCATGAAGCAGACTGACAGAAACCATTCCAGGAGACCACTTCATGAAGCAGACTGACAGAAACCATTCCAGGAGACCACTTCATGAAGCAGACTGACAGAAACCATTCCAGGAGACCACTTCATGAAGCAGACTGAGAGGAAAAAGGGGGCTCCTTTACAGAATCTAAAATCTAAAACATGTTCTTCTTTGTTTAACACTTTTTTAAAACATTAGATAATTCCATATCTGTTCTTTCATAGTGTTGATGTCTTCAGTATTAATCTACAGTGTTTACAATCATTACAATAAATACTAACCCTTGAATGAGAAGGTGTTTCCAAACTTTTGACTGGTAGAGCTTAAAAAACTTAAAAAGCATGAAACAAAATTAATAAAAATATAAAGTGTATTTATTTCCCCTCCTGTTGAAGCCGTCCTCACTCTGACAGGATCCTACTTTACTGTGACACCAAACACTCTGAGGTCCAACACCTGCACAGACTGCGCCACCTGCTGGAGGCTAAATGAACTACATTAAGAAGTTTTGTTAATAATGTGTGTGTGTGTGTGTGTGTGTGTGTGTGTGTGTGTGTGTGTGTGTGTGTGTGTGTGTGTGTGTGTGTGTGTGTGTGTGTGTGTGTGTGTGTGAGAGAGAGTCAGTGTGCGCCCGTGTATGTCACTGCCGCCAAGGTAACAGAAACACAAAGTACCAAGACTGGACAACCTAGCAACAAGGACTCAACACACACCCATACACCCACACACACACACACCCCCACACACACACACTCAGAGAGAGAGAGAGAGCAGTCATAAAGGAGAGAGCAGGTAGGATCTGTGATTTTCTTTAACTTGATTTGATGAAACAGGAAGTGTAAACTGAGTTCAGACAGCAGCTCCTCAGAGAAGCTCTGACCTCCTCAGAGTCACCTGTGACGTTTGTGACAGGTGAGGTTCAGTATCATGTCTGAATGAAAGCTGTGTGAACTCAAAGCTTTATTTATTGTGTTTACTGCTTTTTAAACATCTTTTCATTTCCTTGGTTCATGTTTTAGACGTGTGAAGTTAACTGCTATCTGCTTAAATAAACTCTGACTCTAATTTGATTCAAAGGTTTTACTTCAGACTCACTTCGGTCCGGATTTAAATCCAGGATTTGTATTAAATGAAAGTCTCTCCATGTTATAATGAGTCTGAGATGACGACTTGTCTCATCACACTAAATGCTGACCAGACTCTTCTTTTGACCTGATGTGAAACCTACGGTGGCTGGAAGGTGAAGAGCAGATTTACAGAGGATGAAACACTTTCACAAAGAAGGAGACACATTTACATTTAATAAAACACTTTAACATTTCAGAAAACAAATTTACATCAAAACATTTTTACAAAATCAGAGACACTTTTAAAGAGACAGAACATTTTTACCAGATTTACAAACAGAAAAAGAACAGGATACAGGAAGTGACCCGGAGGTGAGAGGTTTGTTCTGGCGGAGAGGAACGCACCAATCACAGGTCACTCTGATGTGTCCTTTCAAAATAAAAGACAAACTAAATCTGAAAAATACATTATTCTGGATATTTTCTCCATATAAGTTATATTTGCAGAGAGACAGGAAGTGTGGGGAGTGGAGGGTAGGGGAAGACGTGCAGTGAATGGTTGACCGGCCGGGAGTAAAACCAGCGTCCTCTGCGGTGAGGACTATAGCCTCTATACGTGGGACGCTTAGACCGCTAGGCCACCAGTTCTGGATATTTTTAATCAAAGATGAAGAACAAATCTGAGTTTCCATTGACTCATTATAGTTCACCTCTCACAGCTTGATCTGAAGTGTGAATTTAAGATATCAGACATTTGAGATTTGAAAAATGAGCAATAATTCTGGATATTATCAGAGATTAGGAATAAAATCACAGTTTCCTCTGAATAGTGTTCATCTTTGAGTCTGGATCAAAATGACTCAGTGAAACTGAGACACTGACACGAAGGGAAGGAAACAACACAGAGTCAAACCTAATAACAGAAACAAGTCATCCCCTCCCCCCGCCTCGTCTCCTCTCAGGGTCATGGAGGATCTGTCCCTCTCCCTGCTGAGTCGGGGGTGTGGTCGCTTCGTGTCGTCCAACAGGAGCAGAAGTGAAGGACGTCTGGAGGTGTGCTTCACGCCACAGGTAGACGCTGTGGCCGTGATGTCACCAACACTAACAGCATATTCATAAAGAAACACATTAAACCTTCTCATCATCCTTTATCAACTTCTATCAATCGACCAATAGGATTACTTCATCTGGAGGTCACATGACTCCCTCCTGAGACTGTCCCGAAGTGGCCACCTGCTCGTGGAGGCGGAGTCGACCCTCCCAAAGACCTACAGCACTCGTAGAGGACCCCTGCTGCTGTACTCCCAGGTAGCTATGCCTGTATGTGAAGTTCAACGTGACCTTTGACCTTAAAAGGAGGGATCTGATCTCCATCTGAAACCTTTTCTGCCTCCAGGGTTTGATAACGGTGGAAGCCAGCCGTGACTCAGAGAGGAGGCGGAGGAGGAAACAGGTTGTTCAGGAGTGCAAACAGGAAGTGGAACAACAGCTGAGCACCCTCAAAGAGCTAACGGCGGCCATTTTGAACTACTGCAACAACCAGGTGTGTTCATCTGAAGGTGTCTTTACTTTGTATGACAGAGTGTCAAATCACAACAAGTGTGCGTCCGTCTCCTCTTCTTCTACAGAAACAGACAGACCGCTTCTGTGGAGGACAGGAGCGCGTTCATACCTTCTGTTCTTCTTTCTTCCAGTTCGTCTTCTCCAGACTCGGTCCGTCCTTCTTCCCTAGTCTTCATTTCCCCTTTGATCCGGACCATCAGAGTACCAGCCCTCTACCCATCTTCAACACACCAGAGCTGTTCAGTCCAGATTTACGTGAACAGCTGAGCTCCTTTTGGAGCTGTGGTCCAGATCCTGCAGACAGAAACACAGCACACCTGGAGAATCCACCTGCAGGTAAACACATCCTGTTAGATCCTCAGACCACTTTCTCTGCAGAGGAAGAGGAGGAGGAAGAGGAGGAAGAGGAGGAGGAAGAGGAGCAGCATGGCAGCAGGAAGAGAGTCAGGCTGGACCTGTTCCTGCAGATTCCCTGCACCACCAGGACTCCAAGTCCTCAGAGCGAGCCTCAGCCCTGGGTACATTATGTAGCAATGACCCCTGGAGCACCTGCAGAACCTGGAGGACCTGCAGAACCTGGAGCACCTGCAGAACCTGGAGCACCTGCAGAACCTGGAGGACCTGCAGAACCTGGAGGACCTGCAGAACCTGGAGCACCTGCAGAACCTGGAGGACCTGCAGAACCTGGAGCACCTGCAGAACCTGGAGCACCTGCAGAACCTGGAGGACCTGGAGAACCTGCAGAGCCTGGAGAACCTGGAGAACCTGGAAGACGTGGAGGACGTGGAGGACCTGGAGAACCTTTAGGACTTCAGGTGAGAAGATCTTTTTCTCTGCCTCCTCTTTGAAACACGTTATTGTTCTTTAAACTTTTATACTGTTCAGATGTTCCTCTGACGTTTCTCCACAGCGTCCTAAAAGTTCACAGAACCCTGAAACAAGCCGTCCAGGATCAAGGGAGGAGCGCCGTCATCTGAACTCTGAACGCGATACTCACGGCTCAGGAACACCTGCAGATAAAAGTGACTCTGAGCGATCCATGCACAGGAGCAGACACAGGAGGACAGGTGTGTTACAGGTGTTCTGACTAAACTTTGTGTTAGTCGGATTATTTGATGCAAAGCGTGAGTCCACTCCTGAACTTCAGACCAACCCTGCTCCAGGGATCTCTGAGTGTTATCATGATGATGATATGACTCATAGCTGTAAAGATTGA
>NC_048281.1:37032816-37114199 GCF_009762535.1 Notolabrus celidotus
ATCTTTGCTCCTACTGCTTGAAAATGGTCAAAAGCAGGGTTTTTGAAGTCCTCAGAGCTCCCATGAAGGTCATTATTTTTGTTTTTTGATATCAAAGCAATCTTTTGTTTGAAATAACACATGGGCACATTTACAATAACGTAGTCCATGACAATCTCAAATCTAGATATTCAGACCGGCCACCTGTCTGCTGATATAGATCAGACTGGGCTTGTGTTGTTTCATAAACACAGCTACAGGCCTGCTGTGGATTTTAGGTCAAGTCGTGCTGTGACATGTTTCTTAAACAGACGAAACCAAGAGCATTCACTGGCAGCTAACTGGCAGTTGAACAGCTGAAGAACCGAAAGCAATAAATTGTGATAGAAGAAAGCAAAGTGAAATAACCGGACTTTCCCAGTGTCAGAAAAAAATGTAGCAGCAGAAGTGAAAAGACTGAAAGAAATGATGGACAGTAACTCAGCAAAACAACAGAGGGTAGATCCCCATTGACAGGCACCTAGGAGCAGGAAATGTAGAGAGTAGTTGGGACATAATAACACTTCAGTTTGAGTAATGAGAGGATATCCCCATGTCAGATGTTGACAGGAACAGGAAACCAACAGATAGAGCAAAACAAGTAAACTCTAAGCACTGTGGTGTAGATCATGATTCACTGTCACCTTCTGAATTACAAACAAGTGAGCACCCAGGAGGAGTAGACTTAATGTGATCCAGAGTTTGGTAACTAAGAAGCCTGGTTTTAAAAAAAGTGTGGTTGAACAACAGTCTGTTTAAGATTCAGCTGGTGACGTTGTTACACAGGAACTGCTGCCCATTCCAGCTCCCTTCTTTGCTTCCTTCCTCCCCTCCCTCCCTCCTCCCTCCTGCCTGCATTCATGTACCTGGCATTATCTAGGAAGCCACACCTATCATGTTATAGCTTTACATTATAAGGTAGTGTGATACTCCATATGTCATGAAAACTGATGTATTCTTCTCTCATAATAGAAGCCTTGTGTTTGAATAGAGCGTGCTGGAGGTATGTATGTAGGTGCATAACAGATGATGTTGTTGACGGCCAAAAAAAATCTTTATTCAAACCTCACTAACAGACTGAGAAAAGCCTATTCCAAGGACATATTTTACTCTACCCATACCCACTCACTCCTGGTTTTCCTGCTCCTATGATGAACCTGGGGTATGGTCACATCAATCAATCGATCAGACTTTATTATAAAGCGCTTTGCATGCAATGACATTGTAACACAAAGTGCTGTACATAAAATCAACCTAAAATAGAACAAATCAAGATAAAGATCCCACCCCAGCCCCGACCCCAAACCCACCCCGCAATCCTAAGATTAAGAACACAATATATGCAACAATAGTAATAAAACAATAAAAATAAAATAAAAAAATAAAAAAGGAGTTGCTGAACGAACTGAGGAAAAGCTCTCATGATATCTTAATGAGGAAACACTGGAGGTAAAAAAATGTAAAAACTCAACAGTAAATTAAAATCCCCAATAAAAAATATATTTCTAAGATAATAAAACACTAAAATACCACGAACTGTTAAAAAACCATTAACAGAAAATAAGATGCTATACTTAAAATAAATTAGACAAAAATATATAAAATAGAATAAAATTTGAACTAGATAATAAATAAATAATACATAAATAATTAAAACTGTTACTAGAATGAAACTCAGTTAAAAGTAGTTTTTTGAATGTATGATTTTAATTAGTGGGCTATAAATTAAAGTTTACTGAGGTGTATTTAATTTAATTTCTGTCTGACAATAATTCAACCTAAAGATTTAGCCTTTGATTATAATCTGAGATGTAAAACGTAGATTTATTAGATTTGTTACCTTTTGCATTTTCTGCATACTCAACATTTTGAAGTCGTCACAGCTGATATCAGAGTCCACTTTGCCAACTAGTACTTGAAGGGAATGCGCATGATTTTCGGAAGCATTGTCTCTCGTTAAAACGTCCCTATCTCACCTGTTAGTCGTTATTCAAGTAATAAAGCATGAGTGATCGTGGTCTTACCATGTTTTAAGCGTCTTCTGTGTTTGTGTAGAAGCCGTCCGTCACCGGATCGAAAACATTTAAAGGACTCCAGTCAACTTCACAAACAGGAAACTAACCAAACCAGCTCTGGGGTTTTAACCCTCGTTAAATGTTGCGCATTACTTTCTGAGAGAAGCCACAGCAACGTTTTGAGGTATCTTTCTAGCTTTGCACCTTTGACGAAAGTGAGCTCTCCCCCTTTGCTTTCACTTCTGTTAAGTTGCGGTCGTCTGATTTCTGTGGGACTTTGAACTGTCTGTGATGCGTTCAGGGGGTGCAGGAAAGTTTACAATTACCATAGTTAGTCATGTGACCATTAGAAGAGAAGTTCCCTAACTTTTCTGAATATGACTAGAAATAAACTGGGGGATATGCTTAAATAGTGCTATTTAATGAATAAAATAACACTATTTATTTATTTTTATTTATTTATTTATTTATTCTTATATTTCTTTTATTAAGGCTAAAGTAGATAAGGAAATACGGTGGCCCTGAAGTGCAAATCAAAACGGCAAATCAGAAAACACTACAGCAAATCAGCAAACACAACGGCAAATCAGCAAACACAACGGCAAATCAGAAAACACTACAGCAAATCAGAAAACAACAACACAATCAGAAAACACTACAGCAAATCAAAAACTACAGCAAATCAGAAAACACTTTGTGTTTGTGTTTTTTTTTAAACCGCCGTAGTGTTTTCTGATTTGCCGTGATGTCTGATTTGCCGTTGTGATTTCTGATTTGCCGTTGTGATTTGCACTTCAGGGTGAAGAGGGAGCGCGAGATTGACAGACGGATCAGGGGGCGTCTGCAGTGATGCGGACGCTGTACCGGTCTGTTGTGGTGAAGAGAGATCTGAGCCAGAAGGCAAAGCTCTCAATTTACCGGTCAATCTACGTTCCAACCCTCACCTATGGTCACCAGCTGTGGGTAGTGACCAAAAGAACGAGACCGCGAATACAAGCGGCCGAAATTAGCTTTCTCCACAGGGTGGCTGGGCTCGGCCGTAGAGATAGGGTCAGGAGCTCAGACATCCGGGATAGGTTCAAAGTAGAGCCGCTGCTCCTCCGGATCGAGAGGAGCCAGATGAGGTGTTTCGGGCATGTCCGGCTGGGAGGAGGCCACGGGGAAGACCCAGGACACTGGCGATTATGTCTCTCAGCTGGCCTGGGAGCGCCTCGGTATCCTCCCAGAAGAGCTGGTGGAAGTGGCCGGGGGGAGGAGTGTCTGGGCTTCCCTGCTGAGGCATCTTCCTCCGCGACCCGGACCCGGATAAGTGGAGGAAGATGGATGGATGGATGGATTTGCACTTCAGGGCCACCGTAGGCAAATGATTAGCCTATATTATCAGAAAAAAACTTGCAGTTACTGGCTACTTTTTTATCAATTATATTCAGTGGTAAAAATACTTTGGTCAGTGGGGACATGCTCATTTGGCTGACCTCTACACCTCAGCAACCCATAACATTTTCAAAACCTAATTTTTAAAATATGTTAGTTTGTTATAACGCAAAGACATAGACTGTATAAATAATGGACGTAGTATCCGTGACGTCACCCATCTGTTTCTGAAGTGCTGTTTTGAGGCCAGTCGGCGGCGGCAGCCATATTGCTGCTGTGGAGCGATTGTGACTAAGAGGCGGGTATGAGCCTCCTAGCCAACGGCTACAGTGTTCCCGTCAAGTCAATCAAGTCTGCAGTGCCTCTCATTGAAGACTCTTAATCTCAATATCTTTGGAACTGCAACGTTAGAAAACAGTGTGTGGCCGATCGAGAAATAAGATATCCAGACTACACTCGTCTTTTTGTACAGGATGTAAACATGTTTATTTCTGCTGTAAAGATCGGCTGTTTTGAATTGGTGTGTATGCGGTTTGCGGTACTTCCAGAGCCAGCCTCAAGCGGATCCTCATTGAACTGCAGTTTTAGCACTTCCGCATTGGACTCATATTTTTAGACTTGAGGTTGCTGCTTGGCAAAGGCACATGAATCTTTCCATTTCTTGTTTGAAAATGCATTTTGCCGGTTTACTGTATATGAACATCTTGAGGTAAATCTGTGGGACACAAAGTGCACTGAATTCAGAGAATCACCCAACTGTGGACAGGTTGGTACCTTTGTTAGAGGCTTTGTGAGCAAAAGCTGGACTTGATGCTCTGATTTCCCTTCACTTGTCTTACTGATCCACAAAAGCTGAGAAACAAAAGTAGAAAACAATGCAACTTTTGTTGTTTAAGTAATACTGTTGAAATGTTTGAAGTTTTTTGCTACTTCAGAATTTCCCTTAATTCTACATCTACTGTACTGCGTTGTTTTAGAGCTATAGTAGCGTACTTTTATTTTGGAAATTCAGAACTGAGACTCAAAACAAAGATACCCAGACAAGCACTCCATTATCATTGACATAACAGCACACAACAAAGCTTTGTTTGGTAGCAATTCACTACAGCAGCACACTAAATATGCCAAAAATACACAACATACACACACACACACACACCCACACACACACCACACCACACACACACACACACACACACACCCACACACACACCACAGATCTAGAGAGAGAGAGAGAGAGAGATGAGAGACGAGAGAGAGAGAGAGAGAGAGATGAGAGACAGAGAGAGACAGAGAGACAGAGAGAGACAGAGACAGAGACAGAGAGAGAGAGAAAGAGAAAGCATTCAACGGTATGTGAATAGATGAAAGTTAGTTGCACTCAATCAAATTACATGGAATCTTAAAACATCATCATGTGATCATTTATAATATCATGTAACCCTATGACAAACTATTCTAACAAACATCACACCAATGTAAAACTTTGACTCACTATAACCAAGCCAGCTTTTCACTGGACTGTGGGAGGCAGTGGGACCATGCAGAGAAACCCACCCAGGGAGAACATGATAACAGAATGGGCCCCCATAGTGGTTCATGAACCACCTGCGATGATGGAAGAGTGCAAAGATGGAAGATGCCTCAATGATACAATGCTTATATTTTTTACCTCATGTATTTTAACAGTATTTGCTGACTTTTACTTTAAAACTGCGCTTATAAAAAGTTTTGTAGGCTATTACTTATTTTACTGCAGGGGCAAAGTGGAAGGGTCAGTGTAATCTAGTGTCATGGTGAATAAATCCTTTTGATCCAAACCTTGTTTTTGTAGATGTTTCATTTGTGACATTTTTTTCTGATCTTCAGGGGTTTCAATCTAAACTGACTCATTTGGTGAGTATTTACATTCACTTTCTGACACCATTAAGCTCAATATGGATTTCAGTTCCTCTACTATTCATTTTTCATACAGCATATACTCAAATTTCACTGACTGACAAATCACTGTCATCAACACTAGATGCCAAGCCCACAGACAAATCAGTTTCTTACATGTAACTAGCTTTCACACAGAACCACTGAAAAAAATGTATATGCAAATCTTTATCTAGGGGTTACGCTGTGAGCTGTCTCAACTCAGTTTTAATCTAACACACAGGCCTACACCCAACCTGTTAGGCAACCCTTTCAAAAACCACGATCTGCTAACCTCTTGTTGCACCACCTACAGACCCATTAGCCAGTATAATAAAGGATGTCATAACTAAGCACTAGCATATTCCCTCTGATGATGACGTAGGGCAAGGGTTCCCAAACTGGGGGTCAGGTCCCTCTGAAGGGTCACGAGAATGTGTTTTTTTTTTTAAGTAATCTAAAATTGCTAATTCCACCCATTATTATAAATATTGACAAAATAGTTGTTACATTTGAAATAAAACCTTGCAAATACAATTTCTTTCCATAGTGTCTGCCTCTCTTTGTTGCCAGATGACTCCTAAGTTAGGGTTAGGTAACAGTTAATTAACGAAAGCATCAGTAGCAGCAGGTTCATTTAGAACAGCACAGGAAACACAGCCTCATGTGCATATAGGTTTAATTTTCTGCAGACCAGCTTAAATAAGTATGACGCAACATTTAATCACTTGAAGGAGGGACAGTAGGGGTTTCAAGTCTTTGGCACCAATATCATGGGGGTTGAGGACTGAAAGTTTGATCACAGTGTCACTGCACATTACAGCAGGATAGGACAGAGTGCTACTGGAAAAAAACCAGCATAGACTTGACCCCTTCCCTCTGTTGATACCTAGTAACATCAAGTTGGATCATACCCCCCCACTCTCTTGGCACCAACAACTCACAAGCATCATCAATACTATGCTGATAATGATACAATACTAAAACACATGGTTGCTTTATCCACAATAAATAAGAAAATGAAGTTCTGTATGTGTCATAGCTCTGCGTGTTGACTGCTGAATGGGAAACACTCCCTCACAGTGGACTGCCACAGGATGCCACTAATCAACAGTGACTCTCAGAGGAAGACCTGCACAACAGAAGTATCAGACATATGTTAACATGCTTTTACACTGTTTGTCGTCTGTCAAGTCTGGCAGCATCCAATTCATCCCAATTCATTTTAATCCACATTCACCCAGTCCTTCTCAAGCAGATCTCTGCGGACTCTAGACTTAACCTTCTGCAGGACACTGTTCTGTTTGGTCACAAATATGTGTTGACTTCTTATGAGCTGAATGGTGACTTGCTGGTCCACCCTGATACAAATATGTGTAATATGATATCCCCACAGGGACGAACGGCATCTCTGCGCCACAAAAAAGTACATTTATACTCACAGTATTACATTCAAAGTTTCTCACTCTTTGGAGAATTTCTATGTCACTTTTAACTCATTGTATTTGAGGTGTGTATAATATCCCTCAAAAAGTCCTCTTATTGAAAACACAACAGTGTTGTCCTTGTCCTTAAACATGTTTTACATCTCAATGCATGGGTCACAGTGACTCAAGTGTGTGTGTGTGTGTGTTTTCTGAAAAGGCACAGTGGAGGAACAGTCATTCGTTAGTTTGTTAAACTGGGTGGATTTAGAGCATGCACAGACTCTAAATTCATGACGACAGACAACTGGACTCATCTGCGTCACTCATGCAGGGAATTAAAATTCTTTGGAAGAGTCTTCTGTTTATTCTGGAACAACTTCATGCCAAACCAAACTACAACAGACCCGTTAACCCTGTTATAGGAGAGGTCCAATACAAATGTTAGATAGTGAGTATAGCTGTGGCGTGATAACCTGATTACAGTTACTGTATTCTTTATCAAAAAGAGCATGTCAACAAATACAGGATGCACAGCTAGAACAGGTCACAGAGGTTGGGCAGTGAAATATCAGAAACAGGAAGTAGGGTAATTCACACATTTCTTACTTCAGTTAAATCTGAAGCTTCCTTTTTTAAATGTGAATTCAGAACAAGATCTACTTACTCCTCTCCCCAGTGTAATCTAGTACAATCAATCGACGAGTTTTCAAATGACAAGTCCCGGTCCCGGTGATCACCTGAAACACAGCCAGCTTGTGGAATCAAAGAGAGGAGAAGTCCTGCAGGGATATGAAAGTAGAGACAGAAGTGTGTGATGGTGTTGTGTAATATATTGTCACTTTAAGTTACACAGTGTAGAAATGGGAATATTTAGCGACATATAGATTCAAGATTGAAACATTCTCTCGCCAACCCCTCACGTTGGTGAAGGTCCAGAAGTGACGGTGGCCTTGGAGGACAAGAAGCTCCTGGGATGCATGATAAATATGATCCTCCATTTGTCAAGTTTTACAAACACAAAAGGCTGTACAAATTACTTTGTGCACAACAGAAAACACTCTCTTCTTCATCTTCTTTTTCTGCTACCACAAACCCACCAGGAACATGAAAGAGTTCCAGCAGCTGTGGGGGTTTGGGGGCATTTCGTGCAAGGTGTCTGATCAAGGAGAGTTGATATTTAGTGATTGTCTTGGCTGGGTGAATTGTTTGTAATACTCTTTTTTAAATGTTTGCCTGTTCAACTTCATTGTTAAATAAAGTGTTTTTCTAAAATCTAAAAAATAATCTCTTCTTCTTCTTCTTCTTCTTCTTCTTCTTCTTCTTCTTCTTCTTCTTCTTCTTGTGCATTTCCAGTGGCCACCAAGCGGCAACCTCCGGTCTAAAAATATGAGTCCAATGCGGAAGTGTTAAAAGCTGCAGTTCATCGAGGATCCGCTTGAGGCTGGCTCCGGAAGTACCAGAAGTCACATACACATGAATGGGGAAAAGATGATCTTTGCAGCATTAATAAACATGTTTACAGCCTGGTACAAAAGATGAGTGTAGTCTGAATAGCTAATTTCTCGATGTCCTCTCACTGTGAGAGGGGTGAATTTTTTTTCTAATTCGGTAATTTAGAAGATATTGAGATTACTAGTCTTCCAATGAGAGGCACAGCTGCCTGCAGGAACACTGCAGCTGTTGGCTAGGAGGCTCAAAGCCCGCCTCTTTACGTCACACTGGCTCGACAGAAGCAATATGGCTGCCGCAGCCGATTGGTCTCAAAACAGCTCTTCAGAAACAGATGGGTGACGTCACGGATCCTACGTCCATATTTTTTACAGTCTATGGTGGCCACCCACTCGATACATAAATGTGAGGCTGGTTGCTAGTTTGTGCTACTGCAGAAACATGATGGCGCACCCTGAGGAAGGGGACCCGCTCGTTATGTAGATATAAAAGCTCATTCTAAAGGCTGATTTATACTTCTGCGTCGAATCGACGGCGTAACCTACGCCGTAGGTCCGCGTAGCTCCCGTACCTACCTGTGAATGCGGGAAAGACAAAGCCGTCGAGCGGACCAATCACAGAGCTTGCTGTCCGCGTCGGCTCTACGCGTAGTTACATTTTGGAGGAGGTGCACGTCAGCTACGTGCGTAGGCCTCTGCGTAGGTACGGGAGCTACGCGGACCTACGGCGTAGGTTACGCCGTCGATTCGACGCAGAAGTATAAATCAGCCTTTAAGTTAACCCTCCTATTATCCTTTGGGTCAATTGGACCCCATTCAATGTTTAACGTCTCTAAATTGAAATTTGGTTTCATATTTCATATTTTTTCCTAATCTAATGGGGACAACTGGGAAAACGTAAAACTAAAAGGTTGATATGTTGCAATTTCCTATAAAAAATGTACACATCGCTGTTCCTTGGGGTCAATTTGACCCCAGGCTGTTTTAGCTATATAACTAAATATCAACATTTTACACACATTTGTTTTGGTTGTTTTGGATGATATTTGAGGTCACTATAACCAAGGACACTTCCGCATGTGATAGCAGGAGCTGGGATCGAACCGCCAACCTTTAGATTGAGATATAACATCTCCAGCCTCCATGTCTCTGAAGACATTCAGTGATGTGTCCTGTGTCATACGAAGGTCCATAGGGACTTGGCTTGGGAACAGAAGGGTCGCCGGTTCGAGTCCCAGTATGGACGAAGTTTGGCAAGTGGACTGGTGGCTGGAGAGGTGCTGGTTCACTTGCCTGGGCACTGCCAAGGTGCCCTTGAGCAAGGCACCGAACCCCCAACTGCTCGGGGTGTGCTGGTTGACGGAAGTATCCTCACCCTGGCATCTCTCCCTAAGCATGTTCACTGCATGTGTGTGCATTTGTATGTATATACGAAAAAAATTACTGTATGTGTAGCATGTCCAAAAATAGCATGAGTGGGAAAAATTGAATTCCCCCCTGGGGATCAATAAAGTACCTTTCTTCTTCTTCTTCTTCTTCTTCTTCTTCTTTTTCTTCTTCTTCTTCTTCTTCTTCTTCTTCTTCTTCTTCTTCTTCTTCTTGTTTTACAAATAAAGTCCTTCTAAATGCTTTAAAGAAACATAAAGTACCTGACACATAAACCTGGGTAACAATCAGTCCCTGGAGGTTTAAATTGCTTGGGTCAAATTGACCCCAAGGATAAAAGATGTTAGTAAATTTGAGGGTAACACATATGCAGGTGGTTAAGCACAACTTTAAACATACTTTTGAATGTTATATTCAATTCTGGCAAGTCTGTTCTGCTAATAATAACCAGATACTTTACACTGACAGACTGGACCTTGCTTTGCTAGGAAAGGTTTGTATTTCTCTGATTTAAGACCAAAGGATGTAAAATGAACTTGAAATTCCTCACTGAGGGGTTGAATGGTAAATCATCTCCATTATGACGTGACAGTTTTAATTCTAAAGTGTACAGTGACACGTTTCATGCCTTGTGGTTGGGACGACAGCCCTTATTACTGTCAGAGTAAAGCATTTTCATGACAGAGCAGCACATGAGACTCTGTCAGGTCAGAGCTGTTTGGGTCAGAGACACAGCCAACAAAAGGCTTCTTCTGTGAAAGCAGCTCTAACACAAAGGCCATATTCAGCATTCAGAACCCCCCCTTCACATCCTTGTCCAACACTCATCCATGAATGGTAGACTCACATCCACATGACTACAACTGTCTGAGTCCAGGCCGACTTCCCATCAGTAACAAATGCTTTCTTTTTGCTTGTTGTTGTCTACGAGCCTGTTGTCCTAAAACTGATCAGGCCTTTTGTCATGTGGCTGAAACACATCTTTTTTGCTTCCACTTGTTGACAAAACGTAACATCCATCCCTCAGTGACCATCGTTGAGTAAACAGAAAGGGGACCTGTGCTGACTTAATAACCATGTTTGTTCTGCCTTGTTTGAGGGTCTGTGGCAGAATAGTTTGAAATAAAGGAGTTGGTATGTGTGATATGTTTGCTGTGAATATTTTGAGTTATTGATTATCTAAAGAACATTTCCCCAAAGGCAGGATTTTCCATTATCTGATCCATTTATGCATTAATATGAACAAATGGAAGTCTTTTGTGTAATAAGATGCTACCTCCAGGACCCAACCCCTGATAAGTGGAAGTAAATGGATGGATGGATATGAATAATCTATGAATCAATACATCAACCAATACATCAATCAAGCTTTATTCATATAGCATCTATAATACAAATCAAATGCAGTTTAAAGTGCTTTACAGCGATTGAAAACAAACAAAAAGCGGAAATATAATAATGAAAAAAAAAAGCATAGTGAAAAAAAAAAGGATTTTGAAGTAGAGACTAATGCACAGCAAGAACAATTAAATATATGTAATGAAATATAAGTTAAAGCTTCAAAATAAAAACAATAATATAAATAGTCAAAATAAATACATAAAAAAGGGTAAGGATAAAATTGGAAGATGAATAAAGGCATTTAAAATTGAAATACTAATGGGCAGAAAAACAAGTAGTTAAAATAAATAAATAATAAAACATTAATATCAATATAAAACATCAAAGTTATAAAATTCCGGAAACCCTTTCATAAAATCCAAAGTGAATAGATAAGTTTTGAATTTACGTTTAAGAGTCTCAATATCTTCAGCTCCTCCAGTAATAATAATAATAATAATAATAATAATAATAATAATAATAATAATAATAATAATAATAATAATGGGGATAAAATAAAAATAGAAATAAAAATAGAAATAAGAATAATACATTTATAAAAAAGATAAAGTAGGTGGTAAAAGACCAACAGCATGAATGTAAGTCTAGGTACCCAACAGTTTCATCTCCTTCTTTGAAAACAGATGTGCACAGAGAAGGCATTCTGGCTACTCGCCTAACCAGCTGGTCCTGATTTTTGTTATGCTGCCTTTTATCAGCATTCTTCCCAGTGCTCAAACCTGACCCACTTTCGATTTGATATTTACAAAGTTAAATGTCATTTTCATTAAGCTGATTACGGAACATCAAAAACTACTCCAGCTCTTGGTCTGTGTTATTGTTAGAACTTTCTTGTGTTTCTATTCCTCATTTTGAAAAAGGTGAATAGAAACAAAAAGTGTGGGAAGAAGTGTAAAATGCCCCAGACATTTCACCCAGAGCTGATTTTAGCCACCAGAAGACTTTCAGGGAACTAACTTATTTCTACTTCCTCATTGCTCAGCTTAGCTGGTCTCAGATACTGAGGCTGTTTAATAAACAGCCAAAGGTTATACAATGTACATACTAGCATTAAGACCTGTGGATGGACAGGCTGTAACTTGAGCCTCTATGTATATAAATGTTTATATAACACACCGTGTGGATAATCTCATTATGAATGTATTGGCACCATCTGACATTTGGCTACTGTGCCTTTATTTAGAAATCACATACAGCTATCATTGGCCTCATCTTTGACCTAAAAAAGAGTGTACATAATTAAAGCACTGAGGCAGTCTAACATGGGATTGTTTCTCCAACCTGCTTGATGACAAAGTAAACATCAGAGAGAGGTGTTGGGTAAGAACCTGACCTCTGACATGGACATAGCAGGGAACTATGGAGGGGCTGTAAGTGATCTATCTTGGCTGCTCACTAAATGAACATAGACTGTATGCACAAACAGACATGGGTCTGTAAACTGACCTTCAACTGCTGACCCGGGTGGTGTGTTTAACCGATCCGAATACCATATGCTAAAGTGATGAGATCTGAGCTTGTTTTCTTTGAGTGCCCCAAATCAACTCTAGAGTGAACTCTGCTGGTTCACATGAACTTCACAGCAGCAGGAACAAACTCTCTGATCTGCAAAAAAAAATAAATACAGTTTTTCTGCTGTACGTTGAAGGAAACTGAACACAGTTATTCTCCATGACCTTCCAATGTCCTTCAAGCTTAGGGGGGAAGATTTGACGGCTGAAGAAGGACCACACCATCAACAGGATGTCATCTGACATTGAGTTATTGATTTAATCGGAGTACAGATTCTGAATTTGACATTTAACTTCTCGCTGTTGCTTCTTAGGGGAAGGTTAGGGGATCTGACAACGAACCCCCTTTTGGAGCCCTATGTGTATAAGGAAAGGAAAGAAATAGAAAGAAAAGGGACAGAGGGTGGGGTACGGAAACTGAGATGGATACTCCAAACTTGTCCTGCTTATTTTTTCTTGTGAAGTGTCTGTGAAAAACTAAACTTAATGAAAACTTCAACTTCAAGCCTCTAAAAACCCTTCAAGGCGCTCTCTAATGTAAAATTAAAATGCCTTTTTTTTTTACACGGAAAATGTCTGAATTAGCTGATGCATTGTACCCTACTTAGGTTTTCATCAGGCCAATTGTTGAGCTACACTAACTGTGGGAGGATCATTCTCCTTGAAAGAACCAGATCTTCACCAGTACAAAGAAAAGGAGGTAGAAAGGGAAGAGGAGAAAAATTTGCTTTTTACCTATGCAGCCACTCCTTCACAAGAAGAAACAGACATTTAGATTATTAGGATTATTATTGCTGTAATCATAATCATTATTATTATTGGTAATTATTAATAGTTTAGTAATGCTTGTTGTTGCTGTTATTTTGATTAGTCTTATTTTTATTTTTCATGTTTTAACCCCTACATTTACCATCCCATTAAAATCCGTTTTGTAAAGCATGTTATTTAGGAAAGTTGAGAGGGCAGACAAATGAATCACGAAGTGACATCTAGTGGATCTTTTAGAATAATGCACTTGGACTTAGGGTAGAGACAGCTCAATCAGGTTGACTCAGGCTCCACATGTTTTTCAGTGAGAAATAGGGACTCATAATTCGCTCGACCAAACAATTGTCACTGTTGTCACACTTTTTTTCTTAAAGGTAATTTAAAATTTCACATTTCACCCATTATTGTAAAAATATTGACAAAAATATTCATGACATTTTAAATTAAACCTTGCAAATGATTTTTTTCCTTAGTTTTGTTCCTTTCTTTGTTGCCTCATGACCACTAGGGTTAAGGTTAGGGTTTTTAACAGTTAGCATCAGTAGCAGCAGGTTAAGTATAAAGCAACATTTAACAACCTTGAGGGACAGTAGGGGTTGCACAAGTCTATGGCACCTAAACTTTTGGGTCGCAGCGCGAAAGTTTTGGAACCCTGCTTCTAGCATTACAATGGAAAATGTCTGGAGGTTTTTATATTCAGTGGTGGTTTCAATGCTATGACGATCTTAATCCAAACACAGCACACATTTTGAACAAGCGGCAACCTCCAGTCTAAAAATATGAGTCCAATGCGGAAGTGTTTAAACTGCAGTTCATCGAGGAGCCGCTTGAGGCTGGCTCCAGAAGTACTGGAAACCACATATACACCAATTCAAAGAAGCCGATCTTTACAGCAATAATAACATGTTTACAGCCTGTTCAAAAGACGAGTGTAGTCTGGATAGCTCATTTCTTGATTGACACACACTGCACGGGGGTGAATTTTTTTGCAATTTCGAAGATATTGGATTACGAGACTTCCAATGAGAGGCACAGCTGACTTGATTGACAGGCGAGAACACTGTAGCTGTTGGCGAGGAGGCTCAAAGCCCGCCTCTTTACATCACACTGGCTCGACAGCAGCAATATGGCTGCCGTTGACGATTGAAATCAAAACAGCGCTTCAGAAACAGATGGGTGACGTCACGGATACTACGTCCATATTTTATACAATCTATGATTTTGACGCACCAACAATCTCTGCTTTCCTGCGGAAGCCCTAAAAGAACATGTTAAATAAATGGTATTTTCTCTGTTTTCTCAGGATCCCAACTTGTTCTTTAGTTCTCACAAGATAATAAGCTTTGTTTCTTGAGATAAACAAGAAAAATATGCTCAGAAAACGAGGAAAATAAAATGTATTTATTCATGTTCTTTTTGGGCTTCCGTACTAAACATAAAAAGAGACATTTATACATATGGTAACCAAGGAAGTTCAGGTAATAGGAAAGGCTGTTATCAGTTTCAATTGCAGTGAAACATAAAAAAGCGCTGTCTTGATGCCCCCTCAAATAGATAAAAACTTTTAAACCTGTCTTGATGCCCCTCAAATATATAAAACTTAAAAAGTGCCGTCTTGATGCCCCTAAAATGTATAAAACGTAAAAAAAAAGTGCCAGTCTGGATGCCCCTCAAATGCATGAAAAATGAAACGTAAAAAAGTGCCCTATGGAAGCCCTTGTAGCTAATTATGATATGTTAATTATGTGATACAATCAATAATATAGAAATCTATCAATAATTTTGTGTTTTCATTTACATAACTTTATTTCCACCACAATTGGTCACAAAAATATTCCCAGGGATGCAGAAATTAAGTGTTAGATGCTCCATTTTTATGTCGACCAAATGTCCCCCCTGACGGATGTATGACATTTTGCGGTTTAATATGTGTTGTTCACATTAATAGTGTTTTGCTTTTCCATTTTAAACAACAGTTTTTTGGAACCAGTTGACATAACTTAGATAAGTAAAATCAACATTTCATTTCTTAGAGTGACCCACTGATAAATATGTCTGAATCTTGGCTTGATATCAAATTCTGTTTTCAAAACTGATTTAGTGAAAGAATGAAGGTCACATTTTTCTAAGGAGTTTTCTACGTATGAAACAACACATTGAGAACACATCAGCAGGAATGCTGTATTTGTAGTTCATCTGCAGTAAATTGTAGTCTTTTGATACTTTATTTACAAATACAATTTAAAAAGCACGAATAAAAAGACATAAAAATATGATATAATAAATAAATAAGAAATTTCAATACCAACTTCCATCTGGTGTCGGATTAAGAGGAGGACCTGATAAGCACTGATAAAGATAGAGGGTGTTTTTAATATTGTCATAACCCGGCTCGTCTGCAGACAAAAGACGGGAGTGATAAAAATGTCTTTCATTACAAAATAAGTGAAATGAACTGAACAATAAGAATGGATACGAGGTGTGTGGAGTCAGCAGGGTCAGTAGTGTGTGTGTGGGTGTGTGAACATGATGAAGTGAGAGATGTTGAGGAGCGCACTAACACGAGAATTTGACTCAAACACAGTGGTGCAGACGCTGGTCTGACAGAGCAGAGAGAGGTCGAGGCTGCTTTGATATCAGGTGTGGAGCAACAGGTCCAGGTACTCCAGATCCCAGAGGATGTGACCAATCAGGTCTACTGTCACCTGGAAGAAACATAACAGCTACTAGAACAACTCAATCAAGACAGTATAAGATTCAGTCCCATCTTACAGACAGGACTCAGTCTGATCTCATCTTAATCCACCATGAGCAGAGACCTTTGCAGCATTTAGCAAGTTATTGCGGCAAGGACAAACTTCCTTTAACAGGCAGAAACCTCCAGCAGGACCAGACTCATGTTAGACACACATCTGCTGAGACCAAGTTGGAGGTTGGAAAGAGGGATAGATGAGGATAAGAAAAGAAAAGAGAGAGGTGATAGTGATGAGACAAGTTGTAGTAGCTGTTGCCACTGGAGTCCAGCACGTCCGTATCAGCTGGCGTCTGGAACGTCCAAAGCAGAAGGCCATCTATGGCAGCTCAGAGGAACCTACGAGACAAGGGAGCTCAGGGACTCCAGAAAGGTCTATGGTTAGTAACTTTCAATGGGACAGGCAGAGTTAAAGTAAGTGATGAGGGGGTTGGGGGGAAGGTGGTGAGCTAGGATCCCAATGTGTCAGTACGCCAGTTACCCCGGCAGTCTAGGCCTATAGCAGCATAACTAAGAGCTGGTCCAAGCCTGATCCAGCTCTAACTTTAAGCTTTATCAAAAAGGAAAGTTTGAAGCCTGCTCTTAAGAGTAGAGAGGGTGTCTGCCTCCCGGAGCCTGACTGGTACATGATTCCAAAGGAGAGGGGCCTGATGGTACTACCTCCCAAACTACTTCTAGAGACTTTAGGTACCGCCAGTTTTACTCTACTTCATCTCAGAGATCATCACAGTCACATGCATCATACCTGTCTTTGTAGTCTTGCTGTGGTTCGTTAATTGTATTGTTTCTGTGCACAACCTTTGTTAGCAACTGTTCTGTGACTAACAGTATTTTGTGAAGCTGTACACTTTGTGAGGATAATGAAAATAAAGTTGACTTGACCTGATCTTAGAGGGAATTAATACAGTTTCTAGATCTGGCAATTTTGGATATGGCAAGATCCATGGCAGTTTCTGATGGCAGTTTAAGGAATGTAATCTTTGTCTTTGGTTTATGGTGAATCATTTCTGATGGATCAAACTACCTGTTATTACAATACAATGCAGTGAAAACTGCAATTAGACTGATCTTGTATTGGACCTTTCTAGACTCCAGCAGCTCAAAGCACTATTAACTAATATGTTTATACACTGACAGCAGAGTACCAGCCCCTTCAGAATCCACTGACACTCATACGGATGACTTTGCCTAAGAGAGATTTAGGATTCAGTATCTTTGTAAAAGACCCTCAGACATGTGGACTGTGACAGCCTGGGAATGAACCGCCTACCACTCCCTAGAGGACGACCCGTTCTACCTCTGGACCTCGGCAGCCCTGATGTCAGTCTAAGTTGAACCACTAAAAGTAGAGGAACTAAAAGGGTTTGAAGTTTTACAGGAAGCTGTTCAAATTCATGTTTAACGAGTGAGCCCTCGGGCATGTCGCCTCAGTTTGCAGGTAAACACTTAGAGTCGTTGAACAAACTCAGGAGTCAGTGGAGTCTGAAAACAGGAGAAGAATTGAAAAGTGAAAATGTTCATTGAAAATTACAAAAACTGAAAACTGTGCTCATTGTGTGACTTATAGTTCCTTCTACTTTAACAAATCCTCATAGCAGAACCACAAACAGACTTTTTGACGAAGCCATGGATTTTTTTACCCCTTTTTTTTTCATTTCTTAAAACAAATCCCAGACATGTTCATGTTGCCTGAATGATGTATAAAAATAATCCTTTTTTTCTTCCTAAAATCTGCATGTTGAGCAGCTGTTGGCACAACCTTGGTGATTGCTTCACTCTGTTATGGAAACCAGCTGTCTCACAGGATAGCTGAACTTGATCACAAACAACTTCTCAGGATGTTTGCTGCAGGAACTGAAGTTATGTGGCTCCAAAAGTTTCAATGGTAAAATCTACGCAGAGACACAAAGATGGGCAGGTGTAACCAGGAGTCACTAAAGGCTTCTGTTGAATCTCGTCAGACAAATACCAAAAGTTTCTGAGAGTAGATCTTTAAAATATTCCACAAAGAAGGAAAACCATCACACAAGAGCAGAGGTAAATACTTTTTATTTAAATTAAACCATTAAAACAGATGTCAGAGTAAGGCCCTGCTAATCCAACATTCAGCTACAGCATACTGCAGAACATGTCTGTTCTGAGAACTGACAAGGGTTAAAGAGCCTTTAATACATGAAAAACCTGCTGCAGCTTGAGCCTGGAATAATGTGGTCCAGCACAGCTGTGTGCGCATTTAACCAGACAGAGGATTTAGGAATATTGCACCCCAGAGCTGTGCAAAAAACACAATACATGATGTGTTTCAACACAGCCGAATTTATGCCTTCATTTTGAAAATCAACAACAATGCAACTGTACCATTTCATGGTTAATCATTCCTTGAACACCTATTTATACAGAAATCACCATGATATAAAGTATTAAATAAACAGATAATTTAAAGGACGATCTGGTTAAATGTTGGGAGAAAATAAACCGACTATTTACAGATCATAAAGGGATCATTTGACCACTCTGAAGATAATTTGGTTCTGTAACAGCAGAGAGAGAGGAAGAGAAACATAAAAACTTTACTTCAGACCTAGATCTAAGAAACGAACACTCCCTGTTTCAGAGACAAGTAATCAAGTTATTAACTGTAACTATTTGACATGATTCAATAAGGAGGGGTGGAAGTGATTTCTCACAGCTGGTAAGCTGTGTGAAAACCTTTGACTGCTGACCCCGTGGTTTGATTATAAGGTATCAAAAGTCACACATTAAAAATTGTACAAGAGTTAAAACAAATTGTAGAAAATGAAGCACTGACCAGCTGATCTACTTGTATATCTACATTTAAAGATACATGTGCAAAACAGTTGTTTCTGTGTATTCTTTTTAGCATATGGACCCCGCTCCTCTTAAAAGGGAACCAAGGTAGTGCTGAGTGCATATACTTCAAACTGGAATTTCAGCAGGATGAGTACCGCTGCAGAGCTACAAAGAAACAGGAAGAACTTAGAAAGTAACAAGCCCACAAACTGAAACATACAGATACGACACGCAATCAAGCCATTTCTAACAAGCTGTGACCTAAACTTGTTTTACACTGAAGCATGTTTCCAATTTTAGAGAAAAAAAGTTGCTATTTTTCTTCCTGATTCTGCAATTTTTGCCTTTTAAACAATATAAACTGTCTTTTTTTTTTTAAAGATGCAGATGAATGATAACACTCAAAATAAATATTGTGACTTGTACGATGCCCAAGGAGTCCTCGTCTATCAGCTGCAGTTACACTGACTCAGGTTAGTTCCTCTCTGTTTGGATGAACTGAGCTTCGATGGTGTAACAGTTCGATAGTGAGGACTGATAAAGATGAATGAGAGCAGCAAAAATGGATTTTGGTTTAATTTCTTTAAAATTCAAAAAATGGCCGGGATGGATTTGTGTTGTGAAAAAGGTTTAAAAAGCCATTAAAGTCTCGCACCAAAGTCCTTTAATTACAACGAGAGCAGGACAGATATCTGAAGAATCTAAAGTAACAAAGAGTTCACCAGACAGGAATGATTCACCTGAGTCAGTGTTGCTAAATTAAAACTGTATAATAGGCATGTCTTCAGTGATCATAGACTGTTTATGATTCATTATGTTGATCTGTTCTTCATTCGTGTGAGGGCGTTTATGGTGCTTTGGTTGGAGTGATTGAAGGCAATGGAGTGCCGACAGGAATCACTCCGGTTGCTAGCAGGATGATGATGAGAACGATGATGAGGACGACCACCACGATGACCACGATCAGCTTCACATTCTTCCACCAGTAATTGCGAGCTACTTTCTGAGAAGTCTGCTTGAAGTGCTGAGCCTGATCGAGGAGAGATTAGACAAATTAATCCCAACAACACATCACGGTTTCCTGGCAAAGGGGTTCAATTACTTGGTGAAGCCACCCTGTAAAGTTTCTTGTCGTCACTCTGATGAAGTCGTGTTCAATCGGCCCCCTGTTCAATGTAACAAAATGAATTCACCATTTTCAGACATGCTGGCATGGCTGTGGTAAAAGAGGAAGCCTCATACATTGTCTATGGGAATGCCCTGAATTTAACTCCTTCTGGTCAGCTGTGACAAACGCTGTCAAAGAGATCCTTCATGTTGTGTTCCTAAATGTTTTTCATTATGAATATTAGGTGACAAAATAGATGGGTTATCTGTGACACGGAGGAAATTTGTAACATTGGGTTGTCTAGCTGCTAAACAGAGAATTGTTCTGAATTGGAAGATTCAAACGCCAACCTGTTTCAGTGTGTGCAGCTGGTGAGAAGAAATTATAGACCTAATCGGGGATGGAGCGAGCTGCTGCCATATTAATAAATCTCTATCAGGGATTAAATGGATTGTGGGATACAGTTAGATCCTTCCATTATGCCTATTTTAAAATCTTTACATTGGATGCCTGTTTCTTTTCGTATTGAATTTAAAATTATTTTACTAGTTTTTAAGGCGCTGAATGGCCTCACACCAGACTACATCTCTGAGATGCTTTTAGTGTATAAACCAGGAAGGCCTCTCAGATCTTCTGGCTCCTCTCCTTTAGCAGTTCCTCAGAGGAGAACAGAAACATTTGGTGACGCTGCTTTCAGCAACTACGCTCCTAAACTACAGATCAGCCTGCCGGAGGATCTGAGGGGAGCTGATAGAGATCATAGACTGTATATTAAAATGTCAGCGTTGCTCCGCCTCTTCCCGTTGTACGGTTCTGAAGCCAAAAAATCCCTCTCCTGGGCGCAGCCATTGTGCAGCCAGAGCCTGTGAAGCCACTGTAATAAGCTCTACCCTACAGCGTAACGTCACAAGACGCGTGTGTCCTTTGAAGTTTGGTTCTAAGTAAAACCCCGTTTTTTTAACTCTAATAACTAACGAAAAATAAACTTTTCAGAAAAAAGAGGCCTTGGACACAAAACAGTCAAATACTAACTACATATAACCACAGCATACGGATGTGAGAAACATTCGTACGACGTGTATTTATTTTTGAAAGTTTGACTGCTCCCCCATTCAAATGAATGGGGGAGACGGATTTTTTGACCTATACTGCAGCCAGCCACCAGGGGGCAGTCACACTGCTGAAAGCCTCACCACCAGGGCCGTATCCGGCACGCTTGATAGAGATATTGAGACTTTTAAACGTAAACTAAAAACATATTTATTCAGTCTGGCTTTTATGTAGGGTTTTACAATTTGATTACTTACCTTTTACTGTAATATTGGTTTAAATGTTGCTTTATCATTTTACTAATTTTAACTGTTTATCTTATTTTATTTGTATTTATTTTTTTAATTTATCTACTCAGTTTTATTGACATTTTTAGCCTTAATTTTATTTTCACTCTTATCCTTACCCTTTTAAATTTATTTTAAATATTTCTATTCTTAATATTAATCTGACACTTTAACTTATTTTAATTACACATATTTTATTGTTGTTGCATTATTCTCTATTTAAAAACCCATTTTTGTTTTTAATATGTCTTTCCATTATTTTTTCTGCTTCTTTCTTGTTTTCAATCGCTGTAAAGCACTTGGGTTACATTTGACTTGTATGAAATGTGCAATATAAATAAAGCTTAATTGATTGATGATTCTTGAACTCCTTACCAGAGTAATTATGATATTAGTTCTCTGATTGTTTAATTATTTTATAATCAGCCATATTAACATGTATTTAACTTTACACAAACTTCAACATGCTTTAAGTATTTCTTGATGCCCCCCAACCTCTGTCGTCCTTCTGTTTTCGTTTGTTGAACTGTTCTTTCTTTATCATCTTGTTTGTGTTTTGTATACTGTAGGTAATGTATGTATGTAATGTATGTTTAAGATGTATGTCCTGTTCATGGATGGGATAAAATGTATATATATATATAAAACAAGAAGTCTTTTTCAATCGGGCTGGAACTTGGACATACAGTTGTGCTCATAAGTTTACATACCCTGGCAGAATTCATGATTTTGTTTTTTCTGTCATTATGATATAAAAATAAAACAGTGTTTGTCAATAAATGGCTTCATCCAACCACTAACCATGAGTGAAAAAAATGTTTTCTCTTATCATTCATATTCTCTGAAAAATGGGAAAAAAAGAAAATCACAAATTCTGCCCGGGTATGTAAACTTATGAGCACAACTGTAGTTCCCAACTCTACCACCAAGCCACAGCTGCCCCTAAAGGCCTAATAGCAATGACTGGTTGTGATTGGCCCTTCTTCCTTGCATACATTTCTACCTGCCTTTCTCTCAGACCTTTTCTATTTGTAAAGAATCATTTGGAAAAGAGCTCAACATATCGATGAGTAAGTAAAAGTTGAATAAAGTGTCTCTCCTCCCGCTGCTGTCATGTATAGTAGACAACGAGCTGACATTTCTACGTGATGCATTTGAGGGATAACAGAAAAATGAAAACAGGTCAACTCTGACTCAGATCAGCTGCTCTGCTGTTTATCATAGAATGAACAGAATAAGGACACATGTTGTTACCCTATCAACACAATAATGCTGTGAATTTCTTTCCTGTGGTGCCTTTATGGCTCCATTAGGAGAATGAGTGCCACAGCAGCCCCTCTATCCCAGTCATGAAACCTAAGAAGGGTTGCTGGGTGCCAGATTATTATCAGGAGTTCATCACATGCACACATATATTTTCAGTGGCCCACAAGTTCTCTCCTCCATGCTCGCTCACAAAAAGAGAACGCACACTTAAGAAGAACATTTCTTCAGTCTGAAGCAGTATTAATATTCTCTAACCATCCTCTTTTCATGTTCAGAAATTACAATTAAAGGTCCCATATGAAGACCTTTGTAGTGGTTAACAACATTCCTAGTTATGGTTCAGCCATGTTTTGAATTCAGTTGCAAAAAACCTCAAAATTCAGCCTCTTCACTGATTGGCTGACTAAATGCGGCTGCAGAGGCGGAAAAACACCAAACAAACTTGGTGACAACAGATGTCTCTGAGTGGTATGTTAAACTTGAGTGCTATTCCTACTTTCTTGCTTTTAAAGTTTAGTAACATTATCAATGACTTCAGTGTGATCATGTGCATCAGCTGATCAGGGAAAAACTAAATGCAAAACTCAAGGGAAGGAAAACTGCTCAGATCACAAAGAGTTTCAGTGCTCATCTGTTGCTCTACACATTGAAGCATCGTCATTTGCTGACAACTCAACATTTATGGGCAGGCACTTGAGGGTCTGGGGAAAACTGATGCTATGGTTGCATGAAAGCTTGATATCTCTACACAGGGTTTGACCTCACCGCTTTTCTTTTGGATTGTCTTTTTTCCTAAATTAAAATGATTAAAATCTGCCTCATTTTCCTATGTTTAAAGTTTATGTTTTCCCATGTAGGATAACAGTGAAGAGAGGAAGGAAATTTGTCGAGTAGAGACTAAGGGAAGACAAGTAGCCGAACCAGCAACCGCTGCGACAAGGACTGTAGCCTTTGTAGATGGGGGGGCTTAAACCGCTAGGCCAACAGCGCCCCAAACCAGACTTATTTTAAGATTTTATCATCATTTGGATAACAAACATAAGGTAACTCACACATCCTCCACAGTTCAATACACACACACTCAACTCAACAATCCTATTTTTTGTAGAGGGTAAGCCTCCGTTAATGACCCTCCTTTACATTCATCAACACCTCTATATTGTGTTGTGTGAATATTAGTTTCACTATTAACGGGTTAAAAAGTGTCACGGTTAGTCTAATCGTGAAGGTTCCGCTACACCAAGTTTTTCTGCTGTCTCTGTCAAAAAGGGACCGGTCCATGATGTTCGCTGTAACTTGTAAACGAAAAATGAGTGACACCTGTGTGAGGAGCTTCTCTGTCATTTAAAAGTGTGAGGCAGCGTCCTCTGCCCATTTCTGTACCGCCAGATGGTGTTTTCATGGAGAACACTGTTTTAATTTTTAACTGCAACATTAAAACGACGTGTGGCAGGCACTTTTTTTTTTAAATCAGTCCAGCGCAGCAGAAAAGGTGCTGCCAAAACGGCACAAGAAGAAAAAGAGACTAAATAAACATTCCCTGGAGTGCGCCTCTTTTATTCTGTACAGGTGAGGTCGTCTAAATGACACCTGTGTCCGAAAATAAAACAACACACGCTGATCTCTGAGTGCACGTCCAACCTGTGGAGGAGTCGATGATACGAGTCAGCTGGGGAAGGACCCTCAAAAACTGCTGGAAAATTAAACTCATAATAATCGTGAAACCGTGATTGTTTCTCTCACAATGATCGTACCACTAAAATCTTTAATTGTTGCATCCCTAGGTTTAAGTGTTGATATCGGCTCCTAGGTCCATTCTTGGTTTTAAGCATGTTGGTCAGCTGGCATGGCTTACTTGCAAAGCTAAATTGACCAAATCCATTCATAATGTTATGATAAGTCAAACTGTCTGTTGCGAGACAACAGGACATCTACATTTTATCCATCCACAACAACAGGAACACAACGTTTCCTGGAGTACAAAACATTTGTACTTTCACTGACAGCTCTCCTTTCCTTCCTCATGGTAGACTTTTCATGTAAGAAATCTTGACATGACCTAGCAGAAAATGTACAGATGCATTTTATGACGTTGTCAATGACTGTATTCTGTTGAACCCAAGCGGCAACCTCCGGTCTAAAAATATGAGTCCAATGTGGAAGTGTTAAAAGCTGCAGTTCAACGAGGATCCGCTTGAGGCTGGCTCCGGAAGTACCAGAAGTCACATTAAAAAAGACGATCTTTGCAGCAGAAATAAACATTACAGCCTGGTACAAAAGACCAGTGTAGCCTGGATAGCTCATTTATCGATGTCCTCTCACGGTGAGGGGTGTGAATTTTTTTTCCAACGCAGCAATTTCAAAGATATTGAGGTTACTAGTCTTCCAATGAGAGGCACAGCTGACTGCAGGAACACTGCGGCTGTTGGCTAGGAGGCTCAAACTCCGCCTCTTTACGTCACACTGGCTCGACAGAAGCAATATGGCTGCCGCCGCCTGGTCTCAAAACAGCTCTTCAGAAACAGATGGGTGTCATCACGGATACTACGTCCATATTTTATACAGTCTATGGTTGAACCTAACCAGTTCATAGTCTGGGCTTTGTGACCCGTGGCTTACTTGAAAAAGACCTGACTTGTTCATGTTCAGACTTCTTGTTCTCATTACGTCATGATCATCACTTAAATCAAAGCTTACCAACATCTTTATCAATACATGCATCGTACCCACAGGATGCATGGGCAGGATACAGCTATGAGGTACAATTTTAACTAACTTTTACAATCACTCTTTTTTGAAGTTACTGACCCCCGCCTGCAGATCCTCTGACTTGTCCATTAGATCATCCAGTCTCTCTCCTCGGGCCAGGATCCGGTCCACATTCTGCGTCATGATGTTTTTCACTCCATCTACCTGATCCTTCAAGGTCTGCACCTTGTCCTTGGACTCTGGTTCATGTTCCACACCCCCACGCTCCTGGGATTGGAGAAAAGAATATGAATATGAACATGAACACATGTCTGCTGTTATTGAAGTTATGTTGAAGACAGTGCCTTCAAATTTGGAAAACATATTTCTGTGGTTAAGGCCAGCTTCTTCCAGCTGAGACTCATAGCTAAGGTGAAGGCCTATCTCCCTCCCAAGGATAGAGATAGTTGTACATGCCTTTATTGCTTCTAGGTTGCTTATTGTAACTCTTTGTATGTGGGCTTAGTCGTGTCGTCTATTCAGCGCCTGCAGCTTGTTCAAAATGCGGCTGCTCGCCTCCTGACTGGCAGGAAAAAGAGGGAGCACATCACCCTGTGCTGCGTGCTCTCCACTGGCTCCCAGTCCGCCACAGGATTGATTTTAAAGTTGCACTTTTAACTTACAAGGCTCTCTCTCTTCTCCATGTTCACAACCAGCTCGAGCACTGAGGTCAACAAACCAGCTGCTCCTGGATGTGCCTAAAAGTCGCCTTAAAACCCGGGGAGACCGAGCCTTTGCATCAGCGGCCCCAAGCTCTGGAATGGCTTGCCACTCCAATTAAGATCGGCCCCAACTGTTGAATGATTTAAATCTTTGTTGAAGACCCATCTCTTCTCTTTGGCCTTCTGTTCGTGAAGAGGACAGTAATATCCTGTTATGTTGTTGTTTATTGTTGTCTTCATGTACTTTTTACTTTTTATCTTGTAAGCACTTTAGCCAACACTGGTTGTTTTTAAATGTGCTATATAAATAAAGTTGACTTGACTTGACTTATCAACATCCTAACCTTTTCTGTAGTCTAAAAAAGAGCTTCAAATGAAGGGAAAATAGTGATTAACAATACAAAGTTAACTATTTCATGTATTTGTTATGCTTCACAACAGCAAACCACAGAATACGTACTAAATATTCTCATAAAATGTTATTTAATAAAGAACCAAAACTCATGTGCAGTATGTTTATTGTGAGTTACTGAACCATAAATAGCCACTAAAGTCCTTAAAGGATTGGTAATAGTCCGGCTTCATCACGTATGATAACTGCTGTTGGCTTTGAGTGTCCATTCAGTCCTCTAAGCTGCTGCACATGTCAGCCCAACCTGCTGGCTGTCATACGCTCGTTCTTACGTCTCTGGTGACGCCTGGTATAAAGTGCCTGTGCTCATTAATATGAGGAGAAGCTGTGATCCTACACAGTTCATATTAAAGTGATTTCAAAGCAGTGTGATGTTTGTATGTGCAGAGAGAGACTGCCATGTCTCAAGAGCCAGCAGCAGACTGTAAACAAAGCTGTCTCTAGGAAACAGATGATTTTGCTGCGTCATGTTCCGCCTGCCCTCTCGCCCTCCATCTCCCCGATCCTTCTACTTTTCTCCTTCTTTCTCCTCATGAGGTTATTCCTTCACTTTTCACTTGCATGTTTATTTTTATACCACCTCCTGTCCTTTCCTGTTTTCCCTTCACTCTTTTCTCTTCGGTGCCATCAGTTCACGCAGTATCATCTAACCCAGGGTAGGATGCACCGATCCTACTTTTTAGGTCCCGATACCAATGTCGATACCTGGGCTTTGGTATCTGCCGATACTGATACTAGCCGATCTGATCTTGGTATTGATTTAACACTCTCTTTTCCTTAATATGAGGATATAATCATGTTTTAGTAACTTCATGCTTTTCTGATTTGTAAACCAAAATAAAGTAAACATTTTTAAACTGACAGTATCATTATTCAAGAGATTATAAATGTGTACCAGCAGTCTAGTGAGTTAATCTGCATAACCAATAGATATTGTAAACACAGAAAAGCATAAAACTGAGATGAAGAGATCTGCCATATGGATCGGCACTATATATCGGCCCCTTGTCACTGATATCCGATCTAGCTTTTTGAGTCTGATCTAGCCGATATCCGATACCAGGATCAGATCGGTGCATCCCTAATCAAGGGGTTCCCAATGTGTGGGTTGGGAGACACAAATAGGGGGTCGTGAGATGTCTTCCAGAATGTTTTTTTAGTAAAGTTGTCTAAAAGTAGACATTTTACCCATTACAGTAAAATATATCGACAAAAATAGAAGCTTAACTTGAAATATAACCTTGAAAATAGAAAATGTATGAGTTTTCTGCCTTTCTTTTTGCAGATGACTCCTACGTTTAGGGTTAGTGAACAGTTAATTATCAAAAGCATCAGTAGCAGTAGGTTAGAATAACAGCACAGGAAACACAGACACATGCTCATATAGGTAGGCTAATTTTCTCCAGACCAGCTAAATGAAACCACACTGAATCACTCTGAGGGACCGTGGGGGTCGCGAGTCTTTGGCATCTATATTTTGGGGGCTGAAAAGTTTTGGAACCCCTGATCTAATCTAATCTATACCTAACTCACCTCTACAGACCTGTGACTGTGTTGCTGCTTTTAACCTGGATCATTTAGAGTTATTTGTGCATCTGGTTTGACATATTTTCCATTCCTTATTGCCTCTGATATAATTGTTATTTGCATTCTTATCACATTCTTTGCTGTAACTCTACCTGCCTAATGTATTTCCTCTTTTCTCTCTTTCTCTCTCTCTGTCTTCTGGTATCTATTTTGGTTCAACGAGTCCCTCTGAATGGCTAAAGGCTATCAAATGTCAGCTTTCACAGAGAGTACAGGCAAGTATTGTGAATACAATTCATATGTTTAACCCGTTGGAGGTCTGAAATGTCTTAAGGTATCTTTTTACTGAAATGCTCTCTCTTGCTGTGCACAGAAACTGACTTTAAACTTATTTTAAACTTGACAATTCAACAGTGCACCAACAAATGTGGTGTCTTCCATGTAGCTGGCACATTTGGCATGTGTTTGGATACAGAAGGAAGTGCTGTCTTTTTATATAAAAAAAAAATCTTGAATGGAACCACTGAATGGTTTAGGCCCAAAATACATTGCTGATCTGCTGCTACTTTATGAAGCGTCTGGACCTCTGAGGTCATCAGGTACTGGTCTGCTTTCAGTCCCTAGATTCAGAATCAGAATCAGAATCAGCTTTATTGGCCAGGTATGCTTGAACACACAAAGAATTTGTCTTGGTAAACTGTGCTCTCTTTGTACAAGGCATAAGAATAAGGCATACAGATAAAATATACATATAATAATAATAACATCAACTATAAATACAAAAGAACAACAGAACGAAACATGGTGAAGTAGCGTTTAGTCATGCACCACATATCTGGAACACACTCCCTGAAAGCTGTAGGTCTGCTCCAACTCTCACCTCTTTTAAATCAAACATTTTTTTTTGCCACTGCCTTCCTATCTTAACTCATTTTAACTCACTTTAAATGCGAATTTTAAATTTACTTTAATATATTTCTAATTTTCCTTTTCTTTTCTATGTTTTATTGTAATTGTCATTTTAATTGTGTTCTTTTATGCTGTCTGAATGTTCCAATGCTTTTAATGTTTTAATGTAAAGCACATTGAGTTGCCCTTGTGTATGAAATGCACTATACAAATAAAGCTGCCTTGCCTTGCCTAATGAAAATCCGTTTCTGAGGCCCAGCTGTCAAAGGCAGAGGATGGATCACATTTGTTGTGGTAGGCCATAAAAAAAACTCCCTGTCACCTCCTAATCTAGTCAAATGTGAAATGGCTAATCTGTCGTGCAGGGATTGAATTGACCACATGCAGAAAGAAAATCTGCAGGCCACAAGAGAACTCAGTTTGATGGTTTCCCTCTCATCACACAACAAGGTGTACCATCATCTGCTCCACTCTGTACAGGCTTTCAAAATAAAAGCAAGAAGTGAGCTTTAATTCAAATTTAAAGGTTGCACTAAATATAGTGCTTCATAGTGACAGAGATTATGTTTTCTGAGATGAGTTTGTAAGACTGGTTTATAAAGGAAAGATATGGGTGTAAGAATGTGGCAGAGTATTGTTTTATCTCTATTGGTAGGCAAGGCATGTCAGCATGAAGTCTCTGCATTGTTCCATGGGGTTAGGCCTACTTAAAGGCGCCGGGCTCAGCCGACAGGGAGCCACTTGAGTCTGTTTGGTAAATAAAAACCGACTTTTCACAAGTTCTGCAAAGTAACCCTTACATACAGTGAAGTAATTCACAGTATAAGGAAGATTTTCAAGCCATGATGATCACAGAGGAGTGACTGCATTCCCACCTTGGGCTGTATGGACTGTAGTGTTATTAGGCCATTTTGTTTGAACAGTGTTGGACTTACTCTCTCAATAATTTAAACTTAGTGAGTATATTACATTATATTTTAAAAGCTAAGTCCTTTGTTTCTTATTCTATCCTGAACCCACCTGTTGCGTGCTGACGTTACTCATAATGACGGAGGAGGACTTCTAAACAACAAAACACAAGCTTCAGCAAACACCTACCTGATCAATGTCCATGTTGTTGGAGTCAATGCCCTTCGACCGCAACCAAATGGACTTTTCAAAGGTTTAAGTTGTTGTTTAAATACTTTAAAAGTATGTTTAAGACTTCCAAGTATGTACTCCACCAGCGCGGCTTCGTTTCCTCCTCTGAGAAACTTCCTGGTTGTTGTTTTTTCTCCCTCGGGCTGAATTCTTTCGTATCGAGAGTCAAGTAGACTTCAACACTAAACCAGTTCCTGACACCTTTTCAAGTGAAACAATAATACTTTGTGTAAACTTAAAAAAAAAGAGGGAATAGGTATTAACTAAGTTATCCAGGCAATAAAAAATGAAAGAGAAGGAAAATAAATTGTTTGAAGGAAAAACTTTAACAACCAACTTTATCACATTTACAATTTCCTAAATTATAAACCAAGAGAATACCCGTTCTGAACATTAGACTGTTGTTTAATCAAAGAAACTGGGCTCTAATTCATGTATATATTTCTATTGCTTTTTTATTTTCATTGTAATCATTGAACTTCTATTTCTTTTTTTTAACAATATATTTATAGTTTTTTTTGTATACCATTATGATACAGTTATAAACAGATAAGCACACTAAACTAGTTCCTGACACCTTTCAAAGTGAAAAATTGTACTGAATGTAAACTTAAAGAACACACAAGTCAAGGGGAATAGGTATTAACTAATTTATCCAGGCAAAAAACTAAAAGAGGAGGAATATAAATAGATTAAAGGAAAAACTTGTATAAGGAACTTTCACATTTACAATTTGCTTAATTATAAACCAAGAGAATACCAGTTCTGAAAATTAGACTATTGTTTCATGAAATAAACTGGCTCTGATTCATGTAATATTTTCTATAGTATTATATTTCTATATTTAACTAACTTCTTTTTTAAATTTTTAATTCGATTTATTTTTTTATTTTTTTATTGTTTTATTACTATTGTTGCATATATTGTGTTCTTAACCTTAGGATTGGGGGTCGGGGCTGGGGGTGGGATTAGGATGTCTAGTTTAGATTTTTCAATTAATTCTATTTTAAGTAGTTTTATGGACATCACTTTGTGTTACAATGTTATTGTATGAAAGCTCTTTATTGCTTTTTAATTTTACTTTTAATCACTGAACTTCTTTTTATTAAAAAAAAAAATATATATATATATATATATTTTATACCATTATATTGAAGTTATAAACAGATAAGCACACTAAACTAGTTTTGTACAGGCAGCAACTAAAAAGACAGAAACAAATAGATAACGTAGAACAACAAAACAAGGAGAGGGGAATTAACGAGAATAAAACATGAAAGCCGAAACATTTTGCACTTACAGATTTAAAAAATAATCATGAGAAGAAAGAGAAAAATTAATTAATATGAATAAGAAAATACAAACAAACAAACAAACAACAAACCAACAAACAAACAAAAAAAAAACCCCAAGACAAGGGCCATGATGTAATGAAGGGGTTAATTTAAATAAAAGGAGTACAATACAATCCAAACGAATTAAGCAGTGAATGTAATCACTGAACTTCTTATTTTCACTCAGTGATCATTATGTTTATTTTTTTTTTTTTTTTTACTCACCTTTTGTAATTTTAAAATCATATGCTTTTATTTTGAAGCCCACTTCCCTTTGTTTTCTTTACTGCTGCATGTTTTACTACCTGGTGAGCTCTACCTGCTCATCCGAGGGATGGCGTCACACCAAGGTGTTCCGATCCTTTGTAATGACTTCAGATCTTAAAAGTGATTCATGAAGATAAAATTGTCACACTGTTTAGTCACATTTTGTATTCTTCATACCCGAATTAAGAGCTCTGAAGCATTAAACAGGTATTTTATGACCTTTAGTTTTCAATGAAACAAACAGACTGAGCAAAGGCAAGGCAAACAAAAGACATGCAGTACCATTTTATGAAACTAGCTCTCTGCTTAATGCAATTATAATACAAGATTGTGTTGATCTTAACCTGTGTGTGGATGCCCTGAAACATGTTTCATTGACATAACTAGCTTCACTCATGTGTCTTGTCTTCTGCATGTTTCAGCTGGATCACTTCTGCTGTCTTGTTAGGAATCCTCTGTAACCTGTGCATTCTGTGTTCTACATTGATAAAGCTTTAACTCAATGTGTAATATTCTGCAACTCACAAGCAGCAATCATGTTCATTCATGTTGAATGGTTTGGTCCACCTATTGCAGTAAACCCATTGTGCTTAATGTGTAAACCTGACTGTACACTTTGTTCATTGCAGCTGCCTTCCTTGGCATGACATATAGGTAGATGTCCTGCTGCAGGTTTCTGCCTGTTAAGGGAAGTTTGTCCTTGCCACTGTAACTTGCTAAATACTGCAAAGTGCTCTGCTCATGGTGGATTAAGATGAGATCAGACTGAGTCCTGTCTGTAAGATGGGACTGGATCTTAACCTGTCTTGATGTTGGGTCTTTGTTAATAATAGAACATAGAGTAAGGTCTAGACCTGCTCTGTTCGGAAAGAGTCTTCAGATAACATTTGTTGTGATGTGGTGCTGTATAAATAAAGATTGATTGAATTGCCTTTAAAGCTGCCGTTGGTAGGAATGGTGTAAAAAACATTACTTTTTTTCTGCTGGGTTTGGAGAAAAGGTCATAATGCCCATATGTACTCATCAGTAAGTGAAGTAATTTGAGACTATTGCAAAATCTCTTTGTTTCCAATGCCTTTGTATCAAGCAATGTAATAATTCCCCTGTTTCCGTTATGACTGACCAATCATAGCTAATCTCCAATCCTCTGTCCTGATTGGTTAAGGGGCGGCCCCTACTACGTCCTCCGATTGGTTGAGTCCGCCACTTTCATGACTGCACATGCCAATCTGTTTGGGGGGCTAAGAGGAAATTTGGTTGGGAGGGATAGTGTTGACATTCGAAGTCCCTCTTTCTGAAAAGATGTTTACTCTGTGACTACAAACAGCAGCTTAAATAACTCTGAATCTTTTCACAAACTTTAAAGATCTACTTCATAGTTATTTTGTTAAGATAGAAATATTCAGAATCAAAATCAGGAGCTAGTGGTGATAAAACTTTGAGATTGCCATTATCATCAAAAATGAATCAATGACAGAAATGTAAGCCTGCCATGGTCTGTGGTGTCTCTCTCAGCTGACTGTGGCTCCTCCCTCTTCCTTGATGACTGACGTCATAGCTAGACCCACCCAGCTAGCATGACAAGCCCTGAGTCAGGGCCCCTGACCAACCGGTTCCACCTCTCCCTGTAGGAGGGTGATGAGGCCTTAATGCTGATCATTACCTGCTGTCAAGAGAGCATTACTTCAGGCAGCTCTGATTCACAGGACACGTGATATATATTTAAGTCATTATGTCCAATTTAAAGTTTGTCCATCAATTCAGTCTACTGGAATGTCTTCCATTCCTGGTAAAACAAAGACCCAATGTTTGGTGAATATCATGAACAGCATGTTTAAGAAAAAAAGCTTTTATTTGTCTTGACAATAACAACTTTTCTTTTCAGCAGCTGAACGGTTCATTCATTCATTCATTCATTCTCACACACACAACACACACACACACACAAAAACACACAAACACACACACACAAACACACACACACACACACACAGACACACAGACACACACACACAAACACACACACACAAACACACAAACAAACACACCAGTGACCTCCAGTGATGTTTGAAGTGGACCTCCAGTGATGTTTGAAGTGGACCTCCAGTGATGTCTGAAGTGGACCTCCAGTGATGTCTGAAGTGGACCTCCAGTGATGTCTGAAGTGGACCTCCAGTGATGTTTGAAGTGGACCTCCAGTGATGTCTGAAGTGGACCTCCAGTGATGTCTGAAGTGGACCTCCAGTGATGTTTGAAGTGGACCTCCAGTGATGTCTGAAGTGACCTCCAGTGATGTTTGAAGTGGACCTCCAGTGATGTCTGAAGTGGACCTCCAGTGATGTCTGAAGTGGACCTCCAGTGATGTTTGAAGTGGACCTCCAGTGATGTCTGAAGTGGACCTCCAGTGATGTCTGAAGTGGACCTCCAGTGATGTTTGAAGTTGACCTCCAGTGATGTCTGAAGTGGACCTCCAGTGATGTTTGAAGTGGACCTCCAGTGATGTTTGAAGTGGACCTCCAGTGATGTCTGAAGTGGACCTCCAGTGATGTCTGAAGTGGACCTCCAGTGATGTCTGAAGTGGACCTCCAGTGATGTTTGAAGTGGACCTCCAGTGATGTCTGAAGTGGACCTCCAGTGATGTCTGAAGTGGACCTCCAGTGATGTTTGAAGTGGACCTCCAGTGATGTCTGAAGTGGACCTCCATTGATGTTTGAAGTTGACCTCCAGTGATGTTTGAAGTTGACCTCCAGTGATGTTTGAAGTTGAGCTCCAGTGATGTTTGAAGTTGACCTCCATTGATGTTTGAAGTTGACCTCCAGTGATGTTTGAAGTTGACCTCCAGTGATGTTTGAAGTTGACCTCCAGTGATGTCTGAAGTGGACCTCCAGTGATGTTTGAAGTTGACCTCCAGTGATGTTTGAAGTTGAGCTCCAGTGATGTTTGAAGTTGACCTCCAGTGATGTCTGAAGTTTACCTCCAGTGATGTTTGAAGTTGAGCTCCAGTGATGGAGCTGCAGCGCTCGTCTCTCCGTCAGTCTCCGCTCTCATGTGGAACAGATGTTGCTCCTCGTCCTTGTAGTGGAGCTCAGATGTAAACACTTGTTTGTTTCTTATTAAAGCCTGTAATGAGTCCTCTTCATGTTACTGAGCGAGCAGAGAGATATTAGTGTTTCAGTCTTCATGTTTACATCATGGTGTCTGTGTTTCTCAGCTCCTCACGTTGTAAAGGTGTTTCTTGTCTGAGTGGATCCTCTGCAGCTTTAAACAGAGTCAGAGAGAGGGTCTGTATGAGTTCAGGTTTAAGGTCTCTGTAGAGGAGGTCTGACATGTTGGAGGACCTCATTACACAGACCTGCATGTTTAGACTTTTAGGTTGTGATGGATTTTATTGACCTCATAAATAAATTCATTTCTGTGAACGTCTCTACCCGACATTCCTGCTGAGCTGTAGCTTTAGATTTATTTCACGTGTTATCAGTTCTTCGACGTGTCGGGGTCTCGTCTCGCCCTGTCAGGATTCCATTTCCCATAACGACCTGCTCACCATACATTAACCTGCTTATTACCCGGCCTTAAGACACAAACACGATGTTAAAAACTTTAATAAAGATCATTTTATTGATTTAAATGATTCATGTTTACAGTTTTTAAAAATCATCCCAGTGATTCCTCGTCAGTGAGCGTTCCATGGTGATGGATTCTTCTCTACCTGTTGGATTGAACATGCAGGTGTCAACAAGCAGAAGCTAAATGTGTCTGAACTCTGTGGATTGATTTTACATGACGTGTGATCAGTTTGTCTCTGGTGTTCCTCATGTTAGCGAAAGTTAACAACCGTCGTCAAGAGGTTTAAACCAATCAGAATCAAGCATCTTACACGTCCAGAGAATCAGTGAGAGAGCCGGGTGATGAATATATAATGTTGTTATTTACAGCAGACTTCTCTCTGTAGCTCTGCTGTAGTTTATCCTCTCCTGTGTGGATGATTAGTAACCTGTGAGGCTGCTCTGTTCAAACAGACACGCTGCTCGTCTGTGTTTCAGTTTGTGTGTGTCGATGTGTTTGGATCATATCCTGTATAAATATGGATGTAGTCTCCGTGATGTCACCCGTATGTTCCTGAGCGCTGTTTTGAAGCCAATCGACGGCGGCAGCCATATTGGAAATGCAGAACTCAAAACTCAAAAACTTGTAATCTTAATATCTTCTGAACCGTCACGTTAGAAAAAGATCCCCCCCGTTCAGTGTGTGCCGATGGAGAGATTAGCTCCGTAGGGCCAAGCCGTTTTTGAACCAGGCTGTAAACATGTTTATTAATGCTGCAAAGATCCTCTTTTTTGAATGGGTGTCTATGTGGTTTCCGGTGTTTCTGCAGCCAGCCTCAAGTGGATTATCCATGAATTGCAGTTTATTACACTTCCGCATGGGCTTCATCGTTTGAGACCGGAGTTTGCCGCTTGGTTTGGATAAGATGAAGTTCTGTATGAGGCGGCCTGGCATTTAGGAGCCTTCATTAAAACCTACAGCAGACCGTCATGAGCCTGAGAGCTGTGTGAGGTTCATACAGGAGGACAAGGACACAGAGAGAGAGACATGCAGATCTCTGACAGGTATATACTGTAGGGTGTATATATGAATGTATATATATATATATATATATATATATATATATATATATATATATATATATATATATATATATATATGTATATATAATATACAGAGATGAGTGACACATGGTGCGAGAGTCAGTGTGAGGCAGAAGCAGGTGTTGTTCCTGGTTTCCATCAGATCCAGTCTCTGACCCACACAGTGAGTGTTTATCTGATGTGATGCCAGCTCTTAATGACTGGCTCCTGTTCCTCCGGGGTTTAAATGTGCTCGTCGTAAATCATTTGGAAACAACTGTCTGCTGAATGTTCCCCTCTCCGTGTGTGGGTGTAATGAACGCCGCAGACTCCAGACTCCTGGTTGTCAGAATCCTGATCCCCTCTCATGGCCGTGAAGGAGACAGGAGGTGCTCTCGCTCTGCGGCTGCAGAGGAGTCCTGTCGATATCCGGCCAATTTAAGGAGAGGCACACACTCGCCTCCTCATGGAAGTATTGATTGATGACTTTTCTTATTTGTGGACCTGTTGGTGAACGCTCTGAAAGAGCAGAGGAGACAAGGAAGGGTTGGTCTGAGGGAGGAAGAGGAAGAGGAACGAGGAACAAGGATGAGGATGAGGAAGAGGAAGAGTAAACTTTATCTCTGCTGTGTTTGTGAACATTTGTGTGGGTTTAATGTGTGTGTGTGTGTGTGTGTGTGTGTGTGTGTGTGTGTGTGTGTGTGTGTGTGTGTGTGTGTGTGTGTGTGTGTGTGCGTGTGTGTGTATGTGTGTGTGTGTGTGTGTGTGTGTGTGTGTGTGTGTGTGCTTCATCACTCTGAGACAGAGCTGCTGATGTAACACAGAGTAATCCTTCTTGTCTCAGCCGTGACCTTGACCCGGTGGCGTTCTCACTCCTGTGCGGTCAGACTTCACGCTGCTGATAACTCACTGACAGTCTGATGTTCCCTTGCAGACGGCAGCCCGCTGACCTGGTGGCTGGACCGGGAGGGAGAGAGGCGGAGCTACTGGGGAGGCTTCCTGCCCGGAGTCCAGCAGTGCTCCTGCAGCCTGGAGGAGAACTGCATCGACATGAACTTCTTCTGCAACTGTGACGCCGACTCAGACGGATGGTACGAACTCTTCATGTGTTCACTGAGGGTTTCATGTGTTCACTGAGGGAGAGGTGAAATAAAGAGTAAACTTCAGCACCTCTCTGATGTGATCACAGACTCTGAGAGCGTTTGAACAGGGTGAATCTCAATTCAATTCAAAGAACTTTATTTGTCCCCGGGGGGCAATTTAAGGCACGTATGAGCAGCATTGAATACAAGAAACAGACAATCAAATTATAAGGATTGTGAAAAAGAAAGAAGATAGTTATACAAAAAACAACACATTTTACAGGCGACAGTATACCCATATATACACACACACACACACACGCACACGCACGCACACACACACACACACACACACACACACACACACACACACACACACGATCTACCAATGTGCAAAGAAGTTCTGGTGAATCTATAGGTTCAGTGTGAAGCTCCTTATCTGCTGTAGAGGAGTTTCCTCTCCTTTGCATGAAGAGCTTTTCTTTAAATGATTTATTACAGCTCATACATAACATTTACCCGGCTATGATCAAACTCATCATCATTTCTAAGCGCTGACTGTAGAAACAAAGGCAGCCTCAGAGTTTAGGCGTGTGAGCCGTCGTGAGTGTGTTTGTTTACGGGATGTAAATCCTCTCACAGCTCCTCATTCGGCTCCGTTTGCATATTTCCAGAGGCAGTTGTCTGTGCGGTGATAGATTGCTCCTTTTAATGTGTTTACTCTGCATTCTGGGCTAATGCAGAAGAATGGACGCCTTTATCTGGACCCCCATAAAGGCATCCAGCACCCGAGGGCCTGCTCCCTTTATTTATCTGTGTGTGTGTGTGTGTGTGTGTGTGTGTGTGTGTGTGTGTGTGTGTGCGTGTGTGTGTGTGTGTGTGTGTGTGTGTGTGTGTGTGTGTGTGTGTCTCACAGGGCCAATGACACGGGCATCCTCTCCTATAAAGACCACCTTCCAGTGAGCCAGGTGGTGGTGGGGGACACGAACAGGACGGGCTCGCAGGCCGTGTACCACGTGGGTCCTCTGCGTTGTTATGGAGACAGTAGGTGATCACCTCGGTGTTGAAGCTTCTCTGCCGGCTCCGGCTGCAGATGGAGGCTTTGATTCCCCGGCTCATTGTTGATCAGAGACGCTCAGATGAAGTCTTTATGCCTCATTTCTTGATCCGGGGATAGCGAGTTAAGCTTCATCTGTTCAGAGTGTGTGGATGGTCTGCAGCGTGGACTCTGTCCTCTTCAATCTGCTCCACCTGCCAGCGTGTCCGCCTCCTTTACTGCAGCCAGGCAGGGGAGCCAGAAACGGGGGCAGACTCAGCTGGACGGCAGAACTGAACATGAAACAGGTTGTAAATATTCAAGCTTAATGTCCCAGAGTGAGCCGTCCACACACTGCTGCTTATTTTCACTCACACACTTTTAAAGGGTCTCACATCGAGCCGCCACTTTACCACAAACTGGAGCATTAAGTAACACAAGAGCAGCGTGGGTCATCACTTCATAACTGAAGGGTAATATCAAATACACACAGCAGCTTTAATGAGAGGAGAGACACACAGAGAGGACAGAGAGGACATCAGAGAAGACAGGAAGGTAACATCAGAGAGGACAGGAAGGTAACATCAGAGAGGACAGGAAGGTAACATCAGAGAGGACAGGAAGGTAACATCAGAGAGGACAGGAAGGTAACATCAGAGGACATGAAGGTAACATCAGAGGACAGGAAGGTAACATCAGAGGACAGGAAGGTAACATCAGAGGACAGGAAGGTAACATCAGAGAGGACAGGAAGGTAACATCAGAGGACAGGAAGGTAACATCAGAGAGGACAGGAAGGTAACATCAGAGAGGACAGGAAGGTAACATCAGAGAGGACAGGAAGGTAACATCAGAGAGGACAGGAAGGTAACATCAGAGGACAGGAAGGTAACATCAGAGGACAGGAAGGTAACATCAGAGGACAGGAAGGTAACATCAGAGAGGACAGGAAGGTAACATCAGAGGACAGGAAGGTAACATCAGAGAGGACAGGAAGGTAACATCAGAGAGGACAGGAAGGTAACATCAGAGAGGACAGGAAGGTAACATCATTTCCGTCTTCACTTAAAGCTCCTGTGAGGAGACGTTAGCTAACGACTCAGACTGAAGTCCTGTTGATGTCTCTGGGTGACCACTAACAGAACCCCTGACCCGGGTACACCACGAGCTGAGACGGGGAGACCGCTTTGTCCACAGGGGAAGCGGAGCTCGTCGGAAGTTCCCCACAGGAGCTTTAAATCAGAGTTTAACAGGATGTGGCTGTTTGGTGTTTCCTGATGATCGGACCTGATCCTTCCTCAGCTCGGGGTCTGGATCAGGATTCAGACTCGTGAGGGAAACAGTTGATGTGGTCTTCATCAGTCTGGAGCGTTCTACCTCCTACTCTCTCTCTCCTCTCCTTTTCTTGCAGAGTCGATTTGGAACGCCGCGTCGTTCTACCAGGAATCCTCCTACCTCTACTTCCCGACCCTGCAGGCCGAGCTCGCCTCCGATATCTCCTTCTACTTCAAGACCAGCGCCCCTTCAGGGGTGTTTCTGGAGAACCTCGGCCTCAAGGACTTCATCCGATTGGAGCTGAGCAGTGAGTCAACACGCAGAGCGAGCACAGAGGAGGGAGAGAGAGCGGGACGAGGACATGCAGGAATAACTGCTGTACATTAGAACACCCCCTCCAAGCTGAGATATATTAATATATATCTGTGTTTCCTCAGATGGAAAGGCTGGCTGCATCAGAGCTGACAGTTTAATTTCCCAGAGAGGCAGACTGTCAGGCCGCACAGCATGATGCAATCCTAATGACACAGTCAACAGCATCGCTGTCAGCCGGCCTTAAAAGCATTTCACTACTCGTGTAGCCAGGCACAAATCCTTAATGAACACAACAGATGGGCAAAGAGGCAAGAAGACAAGAATCAGTCTGTCAGATCTATTTCCTCACAGATCGTTTACATGAGACGCAATCAAGGACCACAGCCGGGTCCAGATACCAGGGTCTGTGAGGACTCAGGGACAAAGAGCAGCAATAAAGGACCACAGCCGGGTCCAGATACCAGGGTCTGTGAGGACTCAGGGACAAAGAGCAGCAATAAAGAACCACAGCCGGGTCCAGATACCAGGGTCTGTGAGGACTCAGGGACAAAGAGCAGCAATAAAGAACCACAGCCGGGTCCAGATACCAGGGTCTGTGAGGACTCAGGGACAAAGAGCAGCAATAAAGAACCACAGCTGGGTTCAGATACCAGGGTCTGTGAGGACTCAGGGACAAAGAGCAGCAATAAAGGACCACAGCCGGGTCCAGATACCAGGGTCTGTGAGGACTTAGGGACAAAGAGCAGCAATAAAGAACCACAGCCGGGTCCAGATACCAGGGTCTGTGAGGATTCAGGGACAAAGAGCAGCAATAAAGAACCACAGCCGGGTCCAGATACCAGGGTCTGTGAGGATTCAGGGACAAAGAGCAGCAATAAAAGACCACAGCCGGGTCCTGATACCAGGGTCTGTGAGGATTCAGGGACAAAGAGCAGCAATAAAGGACCACAGCCGGGTCCAGATACCAGGGTCTGTGAGGACTCAGGGACAAAGAGCAGCAATAAAGATCCACAGCCGGGTCCAGATACCGGGGTCTGCATGGATCAGGGACAAAGAGCAGCAATAAAGGACCACAGCCGGGTCCAGATACCAGGGTCTGTGAGGATTCAGGGACAAAGAGCAGCAATAAAGGACCACAGCCGGGTCCAGATACCGGGTTCAGATACCGGGTTCAGATACCAGGGTCTACATTGATCAGGGATAAAGAGCAGGAATAAAGAATCATAGCCGGGTCCAGATACCAGGTTCAGATACCGGGTTCAGATACCGGGTTCAGATACCGGGTTCAGATACCGGGTTCAGATACCGGGGTCTGCATGGATCAGGGACAAAGAGCAGCATCTTTAAAGAGTCCTGAGAGTGCCGGATCAACACGCCGAGCTTTACTTCATTTATTAGAGGTGCTGTGAAATCGTTGATTACTCTGTGTTTTGTTCTCCAACCTGAGGGAGGAGCTCTCGGGATATTTGGAGCCATTATGTATTACTGCAGCATCAGAGACGCTGTGAAATATTGACGAGCTGTCAGCCGAGCCCCCTCATAAATCTATTCAGGTCATCAAGTTCTCCCAGCAGCGTTGTATCACATTGCATCAGAAAGAGAGGGAGAACAGCAAAACCTGAGAGCGCATCCAGCCTGACCCGCATCTCTGTTTGTGTGTGTGTGTGTGTGTGTGTGTGTGTGTGTGTGTGTGTGTGTGTGTGTGTGTGTGTGTGTGTGTGTGTGTGTGTGTGTGTGTGTGTGTCTCTGCAGCTCCCTCCATGGTGACGTTCTCCTTCGATGTGGGGAACGGTCCGGTGCTCCTGTCCGTGAAGTCCCACCTCCCCCTGAATGACAGACAGTGGCACTACGTGAGGGCAGAGCGGAACGTGAAGGAGGCCTCCCTGCAGGTCGACCAGCTCCCGCTCCGCTTCCTGGAGGCTCCGGCTGACGGACACCCTCGCCTACGGCTCAACAGCCAGCTGTTTGTAGGTAGGCTGAATATACGACCACCAGGGACGCTGCGGTCTGACCTGCACTCACTGACTGTTTGAGGGGAGAAGTGAAGCAGTCTGTGCTCAGAGAGTTATCACTGCTTTAGTTTATGGTGAGTGAGAAAACATCAGACTGCTCCTTTACAGCTCACAACATGCAGGAGCTCAGTCTGCCTCCTGACCATGGAGCTGAATCAATGTGCACAAACAGAAACACCATCACATGTTGATGACATGTGAAGCATGTTCTTTGTAGATATCAGACTGTCACAGAGTTTGGTCCCATGAGCGGCTCAGAGGAGAGGGATCTGACCTACAGTTGATACCACGCTATGTTTTTATCACCTCTGTTAATGACTGAATTATCTGAGCTTTAGCGGAGCAGCAATCAGCAGCTATAGTTGAGTCTGTGAAGAGGTCCAGTGGGTCAGGGTCTATCACTAACCTGCTGTTTGGTTCAGAAAGATGAGGTACATGTTACCTTTTCAAACCTTTATAAGAACAGAAGTAACAGCTTACAGGTTTTTCTGGTTGCCTGTTGACCTTCAAACTAAATGAGTTTCACGTAACGCACACGATCATGTGTGAAGTATTTGGGACACATTAGCCTGCATGTGTGAAACATGTTCTCTGTGCATCAAAAGCAGAGTGTTCTCCTCATATTCCACATGAGGTTCATATTTTACAACACGAGACAGAGTCTCAATCAATCAATCAATCAATCTTTATTTGTATAGCGCCAAATCACAACACACGTTATCTCAAGACGCTTTTACAAACAGAGGAGGTCTAGACCACTCTATGTCAAATTATGAACAGAGACCCAACACCAAGACAGGGTAAGACTCAGTCTGACCCCACCTTAATCCATCATGAGCATTGCACATCGCAGTATTTAGCTAGTTACAGTGGTGAGGAAAAACTTCCTTTTAACAGGCAGAAACCTCCAGCAGGACCAGACTCATGTTAGACACACATCATGCCTCGACTGAGTTGGGTCTGGAAAGACAGATAGAAGGGAGTAAGAGAGAGAGGTGATAGTGATGAGACGAGTCGTAGAAGCTGTTGCCGCTGGAGTCCAGATCGTCCGCAGCAGGAGGACGTCTACGGCAGCTCAGAGGAATCTACGAGACAATGGAGCTCAGGGAAGTCTGAAGACTTTCACGTTTCACGAGAGGACCACTTTTTTCTTTTGCCTCTGTTTTTGGTCTCCACCAACGTCTGCTGTGCAAACTGTACATTTCTAAAGAGTTAGAACACAGAAGAGCTGAACGTCTCTCAGAGCTCTGCAGAGCTGACGGAGCTGCAGGTTCACCTCCAGGTCTGCCTTCAAAGTTCTAAATCAACACACTGTTGATGAGATGAGAACTGCACCAGGCTCTGAAACTATCTGCAGTTCAGTCAGACAACTCACGTTTAAATTGTTTATTGTAGCAGCAAATACATATTCATGTTTGGCGCCCAGGCTCCGGCCTCATCACTCCCTGCAGATAAGTTTACATGCAGACTTTGAGGAGTGATGAGCAAAACATACTAAACATCCCCGGAGCCTGCAGGTGGAAGCTGGGGAGGCGGCGGGGAAGAAGAAAATATCAGCAATGGCATGCAGCAGCAGAGGCGCTGACAGGCAGAGATGGGAGATTTTCCCCAGTTTAAATAGACCGCCAATTTGAGAGGCAGAGGGCAGGATTGGATGATGGATATGAGAGTGGGACATGTGACGTGTATGGCATTGCAGCTCGAGTTGTCTGCCTGAACTAGCTCGCAGGCGTCGCTCCATAAATGTCCCATGATTCAATGCATTAGTCACAATAACACTGTTAGCACCAGAGGAAGCTGCAGCATATGTCAGTCATGTCTCAGTTTTAGCTTTCCTGCTGTAGAGAACACTTCCTCCAGTCTTCTGGTCACATCAGATTCATACACACTGAAACACACTCTGTGTTACACACACTCTGTGTTACACACACTCTGTGTTACACACACTCTGTGTTACACACAGTCTGTGTCTGCAGCTGGATACACACACTCTGTGTCTGCAGCTGGAAACACACTCTGTCACACTCAGGATGTGAAGTGATGACGTAGTAAGTCATCCTCTCAGAGGTGTTAGACATCACACATGATCAGGACGTAGTCCACCTTCAGACCTGAGGAGTGTGGAGCTAGTCTACGGTGATGGTTCTGAATCCACATCAGGACTCTGTGAGCCTGATCACTTAGTCTGAGATTTGCTGAGCCTGAGTTTGATCTGTGTCACCGCTGCTGGATCCTTGTCCCCGTCAGAGATGTGTGAATGGATGAACTTTAAAGAGCCTGTATGCACAGAGAGGAGAGTGCAGATATGGAGCCTCTTACATTGTAGAGTCTCTTCAAAGGTCTCTCTTCACAGGATGGAGAGAAGAAGTGATTACAGCGAATAGTCACGCTTTAAACATCCATCCCTGAGTACTGATATAAAAACTCAGAACCACGATCTGAACTGTTTCCATTATGACGGAGGCTCAGAGCGTGCAGCTCTCCTCCTCTCTCTGCAGCCGTCTCCCCCCTCTCTGCAGCCGTCTCCTCCTCTCTCTGCAGCCATCTCCTCCTCTCTCTGCAGCCGTCTCCCCCCTCTCTGCAGCCATCTCCTCCTCTCTCTGCAACTGTCTCCCCCCTCTCTGCAGCCGTCTCCTCCTCTCTCTGCAGCCATCTCCTCCCCTCTCTACAGCCGTCTCCCCCCTCTCTGCAGCCATCTCCTCCTCTCTCTGCAACTGTCTCCCCCCTCTCTGCAGCCGTCTCCTCCTCTCTCTGCAGCCATCTCCTCCTCCCTCTACAGCCGTCTCCCCCCTCTCTGCAGCCATCTCCTCCTCTCTCTGCAGCCGTCTCCTCCTCTCTCTGCAGCCATCTCCTCCTCTCTCTGCAGCTGTCTCCCCCCTCTCTGCAGCCATCTCCTCCCCTCTCTACAGCCATCTCCTCCTCTCTCTGCAGCCGTCTCCCCCCCTCTCTACAGCCGTCTCCCCCCTCTCTGCAGCCGTCTCCCCCCCTCTCTGCAGCCGTCTCCCCCCCCCTCTGCAGCCGTCTCCTCCTCTCTCTGCAGCCATCTCCTCCTCTCTCTGCAGCCGTCCCCCCCCCTCTCTACAGCCGTCTCCCCCCTCTCTGCAGCCGTCTCCCCCCCTCTCTGCAGCCGTCTCCCCCCTCTCTTTAAATGTGTCTCCCCCCTCTCTGCAGCCGTCTCCCCCCTCTCTTTAAATGTGTCTCCCCCCTCTCTGCAGCCGTCTCCCCCCCTCTCTTTAAATGTGTCTCCCCCCTAACATTTGAATGTGTCTCTGTAATAACAGCCGTTCCTCTGGAGGGGACAGAGATACAATTAAAATAGTGCGTCTTTCTCCGAGTCTGCTGAATTTGAGGCCTCAGTTCATGCACTTAATGGTTCATTTACTTAAGAAATAATTTAGCCGAGGAGTGAAATGACAAATGGAAGCAATAATCTTGTGTCAGCCTCAAAAAGAAGTTGTCATTATGTGAAGATTTAATTGTTTTTACGAGGACGTACAGAGCTGTCATTGTTCGACGGAGCTGTCTGCTCTCTGTGAAAACAAAGCTGATATTAAAGTGTGGCGTTGTCAGATATGAAGGCTTTCTCCTTTAAGACAGAGTGCTGCTGCTGCTGCTGCACAATAACACACAATACAAACACTAACTCTTTAAAACTTAAAAGTTTGACTGTGATTAAAAACACACTTCATGTCCTCAGGAAAACAGCACCCACTCATCCATTCATCACTTCACAACTTCATGCTCAGACCGTCCTCTGCTGGAGAAGAACAGCTGATCACTCTTTAAACAGAGTCATGTGACAGAGGAACAGCTGATCACACTTTAAACAGAGTCATGTGAGGGGGGGACAGCTGATCACTCTTTAAACAGAGTCATGTGACAGAAGAACAGCTGATCACTTTTTAAACAGAGTCATGTGACAGAGGAACAGCTGATCACACTTTAAACAGAGTCATGTGACAGAGGAACAGCTGATCACTCTTTAAACAGAGTCATGTGACAGAGGAACAGCTGATCACACTTTAAACAGAGTCATGTGACAGAGGAACAGCTGATCACTCTTTAAACAGAGTCATGTGACAGAGGAACAGCTGATCACACTTTAAACAGAGTCATGTGACAGAGGAACAGCTGATCACTCTTTAAACAGAGTCATGTGACAGAGGAACAGCTGATCACACTTTAAACAGAGTCATGTGACAGCTGTTCCTCTGTCACATGACTCTGTTTAAAGAGTGAACAGCTGTTCCTCTGTCACATGACTCTGTTTAAAGAGTGAACAGCTGCTCTGTGTGTGATGGAGTAGTAAAGCGAGCTGAAGTGATGATGTTGAATCTCTCACCTCCTCCACGCAGGATGACTCCTGTGAGTCTGAAATATTCAGCAGCTCCAGAGTTTCCTGTGAAGGAGGATCCGTTTATTTAAAGCTCCTTCAGATTCTCTGAGAGGATTCATCCTGCTGTTTGAGTAACACAACATGCTTTACTATAAACTGCTCTGTTAGCTCAGCCTCACCTGAGACCTCCGATCACTTTGATAACAGCAGCTCGTGTTTCGGTGTTTGTCGTCTCAGCCTCTGCAGAGAGGTTTTCAGGACGCAGTCACACATAATCAGAGACTCAGCAGGGGGTCACAGCACAGAGACCTAGACCTTGTTGGTTGATGTTCCTGCAGGTCCAGGCTGGTTTTTATTGGCTCTTGTAGAGCTGCTGCATGGTTTACAGAAGCAGTCTAAGTGCTGGTTATGTTGAGACAGATCACAGAGCCTCTCAGTCAGAGCATCAGAGTATCAGATGTGTCTCTCTGTCTTTGTCTAAGGAGGAACTGCGTCCCAGCAGCGAGGCTTCCTGGGTTGCATCAGGACCCTGATTGTAAACGGCGTGAGCTTCGACCTGGAGGAGAGAGCCAAGATGACGCCTGGCGTGAGCTCCGGTTGCCCGGGTTACTGCAGCGGCTCCAGCAGCCTCTGCCACAACAGAGGGAGGTGCATCGAGAAGAGCAACGGCTACGTGTGCGACTGCTCCCAGTCGGCGTACGGGGGAACCACCTGTGACCAAGGTGAGTCCCGATAAGCCTCCACACTTAATGTAATTCTTTGAAAAGATTAACTTTGATTACTACAAACAAATAATCAATCATCCTGAAGGTTATTCCACTGCAGCGCATCAATAAAAACGCCTGTAATGCAAGAGGCAATTAATACTTGTCCTGACTGCAGACTCTGAGAACATTTAAAATGCATTAGAGCAAATGATCTCCTGCAGAATGTGAGCGCAGAGCGAGCAGAGCGAGCGGCACACACTGAACCACACAGAGGAGCAGGCGGCTCAGCAAACCGCCACACGGGCCGGGCGGAGCTGTGAAGGCGTTTCTGAAAGAGATGAACGTTCAGTCTGCTCCTGTGACTCACCAAACTTCAGTTTCACGGCCTCCTCTCACTCAGAGTGTCAGAAAAGAAAGTCCTGATGATGGTCCTGATGATCACACTGCTATTAAAGGACCTCTTTAATGTAGGGTTGTATATTACTCACACTGTGCTGCAGTTCAATACTCAGATCTCTTCATGCCTTTTGTTTCTGCAATGCACCAAAGTCCTATCATTCAATCCTGAAACCATCACTGTGTCCGAGGAAGAGAAGCAATGGATTACCTTTGGAATCCAGTCCTTACAGTGATGTAGGACTCCCAGCCAAGACCATGCTAACAGTCTGTCAATCTGAGCTCTCAGTGAGATGCAGGCCTGGATGGTGAGCAGCAGTGTAACAGAGCTGACCTGGTTCAGTGGATCTGATGTGATCAGGGTCTGCAGGATCGTGAATCAGGACAGTGATGCTGTCTGTCTTTGTTTGTGGTCCCTCAGAGACCTCCCTTCGGTCCTCTCAGCCTGCTCTGTCTTTATTTGAACCCCAGCTCACGGAGGAGTCTGCTTGTAAAGGGACGGATCATTCTGCAGGAGCTGGTTAGACCCAGACTAAATATCTGTCCCTGTGTCCTTGTGGACTTCCTGCAGCTCCTCTTCTTTATTTCATTTCAGCTCAGTGAGGTACTTCTTTATGACTTCCTGTAGAAAGTACTCATGACACTCAAGCTCATTGTGTGTCCCTTCACATGTTCTCTGCATGTCGACTAAAGACAACAAGCTCATTGTGTGTCCCTTCACATGTTCCCTGCATGTCGACTAAAGACAACAAGCTCAATGTGTGTCCCTTCACATGTTCTCTGCATGTCGACTAAAGACAACAAGCTCAATGTGTGTCCCTTCACATGTTCTCTGCATGTCGACTAAAGACAACAAGCTCAATGTGTGTCCCTTCACATGTTCCCTGCATGTCGACTAAAGACAACAAGCTCATTGTGTGTCCCTTCACATGTTCCCTGCATGTCGACTAAAGACAACAAGCTCAATGTGTGTACCTTCACATGTTCCCTGCATGTCGACTAAAGACAACAAGCTCATTGTGTGTCCCTTCACATGTTCCCTGCATGTCGACTAAAGACAACAAGCTCATTGTGTGTCCCTTCACATGTTCCCTGCATGTCGACTAAAGACAACAAGCTCAATGTGTGTACCTTCACATGTTCTCTGCATGTCGACTAAAGACAACAAGCTCATTGTGTGTCCCTTCACATGTTCTCCGCATGTCGACTAAAGACAACAAGCTCATTGTGTGTCCCTTCACATGTTCCCTGCATGTCAACTAAAGACAACAAGCTCATTGTGTGTCCCTTCACATGTTCTCCGCATGTCGACTAAAGACAACAAGCTCCTTTTTCTTCAGTTCATCATTCAGACATGAATGAGCCACGTTCGGGAGGGGGGTCGGCCTTGAGAGCTGGAGTCAGGTGAACAACAGATAAAACAGTGATGATTCAGTGATCGTCCCTCTTTGTTCACCACATGTTCACGTTCAATGAAATGAGTGTGTGCAGTAAGAGATCGGATCTAAGAAGGACGGAGCCGTACAGGAACATACATGAACACAGGAACCTTTGTAAGGTTCCTATGTGTGGTATGAGGTTCTCCTGCAGAACAGCTGACACACATCTGAATGCTGTTTCTCAGCCTGTGATAACAAAGAGGAGAGCAGGAGAGACTCCTGCAGGAGAGACAGAGTTCAGGGAGGAGGGGACTCCTGCAGGAGAGACAGAGTTCAGGGAGGAGAGACTCCTGCAGGAGAGACAGAGTTTAGGGAGGAGAGACTCCTGCAGGAGAGACAGAGTTTAGGGAGGAAAGACTCCTGCAGGAGAGACAGAGTTTAGGGAGGAGAGACTCCTGCAGGAGAGACAGAGTTTAGGGAGGAGAGACTCCTGCAGGAGAGACAGAGTTTAGGGAGGAAAGACTCCTGCAGGAGAGACAGAGTTTAGGGAGGAGAGACTCCTGCAGGAGAGACAGAGTTTAGGGAGGAGAGACTCCTGCAGGATAGACAGAGTTCAGGGAGGAGAGACTCCTGCAGGAGAGACAGAGTTTAGGGAGGAGAGACTCCTGCAGGATAGACAGAGTTCAGGGAGGAGAGACTCCTGCAGGAGAGACAGAGTTCAGGGAGGAGAGACTCCTGCAGGATAGACAGAGTTCAGGGAGGAGGTAAAGGAACGAAATGAGGTCAAGTGCAAACTGTACCAGGTAACTCCATCATGAGGAGATCTATCTCTACCCTCCATATCTATGACTAACATATCTACAGCCCCTGTGCTTGCCTCTAATGGTTCCTGTTTCAGATATTAGTAGTGAGTGAAATGTTCATCCATTATCATGAATCCAGCCGTCCACACGGGTCTGTTATATCTGCACGACATGAACACGTCCCACTGAGCGGACTGCATCTTCTTCTCCTCTTATTACATGTTTATGACTTTTATTAACACATAAAACATGTAGACACATCCTCCCCTGAACACACAAACACACAAACAAACACACAAACAAACAAACAAACAAACAAACAAACAACAAACAAACAAACAAACAAACAAACAAACAAACAAACAAACAAACAAACAGCACATCCTCTGCCCTGGGTCACAGCAGCACCGTTCATACTAGGACCAGACACACCCTGGTCCTCCTCAGCGTGAGGACGGTTCTGATCAGACTGTGTTTACATCTTCATCTTTCACATTCACAGACCGTGCAGCCTCTGGAGACCATGACCTGGGTATACTGCATGTCATCCATCTCTCTCTCTCTCTGTCTCTCTCTCTCTCTCTCTCTCTCTCTCTCTCTCTCTCTCTCTCTCTCTCTCTCTCTCTCTCTCTCTCTCTCTCTCTCTCTCTCTCTCTCGCTCTCTCTCTCTCTCTCTCTCTCTCTCTGTCTCTCGCTCTCTCTCTCTCTCTCTCTCTCTCTCTCTCTCTCTCTCTCTCTCTCTCTCTCTCTCTCTCTCTGTCTCTCTCTCTCTCCATCCACTTCCTGTATCAGTTCTTTGTCTAATCACACAGAGGGCAAATAATCTCTGAAGTGTTAGCAGCAGCTGAGCAGCCGGGCCTCTTGGGTGGAAACACCTCGGGCACCGTGTCCCTAGTTTGATTCCCAGCTGGCTCGACTGTTTGCTGCATTTCATATCCCTGCTCCCCCCCTCTCTCCCTCTCTCTCCCCCTCTCTCCCTCTCTCTCCCCCTCTCTCTCTCACAGGCTCGCTCACAGAGAGGCAGAAAGTAGAAAACTAAAGAAGATTTATAGCAGGCGGCACTAACTCTCTCTTCTCTCCTCCCTCCCTCCCTCCCTTCTCTCTCTCTCTCTCTCTCTCTCCTCTCTCTCCCTCTCTTCTCCCCTCTCCCTCCCTCTCTCTCTCTCTCTCTCCCCCTCTCTCCCTCTCTCTCCCCCTCTCTCTCTCACAGGCTCGCTCACAGAGAGGCAGAAATGTAGAAAACTAAAGAAGATTTATAGCAGGCGGCACTAACTCTCTCTCTCTCCCTCCCTCCCTCCCTCCCTCTCTCTCTCTCTCTCTCTCTCTCTCTCTCTCTCTCTCTCTCTCCCCTCTCCCTCCCTCTCTCTCTCTCTCTCTCTCTCTCTCTCTCTCTCTCTCTCTCCCTCCCTCTCTCTCTCTCTCTGTGTCTTGTGCGCAGAGGTGTCGGTGTCCTTCGACTCGGACTCCTCGGTGACCTACACCTTCCAGGAGCCGTTCTCAGTGATGCAGAACCGGAGCTCGCAGGCCTCCAGTGTGTCCACAGAGAGCAGCAGCAGAGCCAGAGAGGACGTGGCCTTCAGCTTCGTCACCTCCCAGCGGCCCGCCATGCTGCTGACTGTCAGCACCTTCAGCCAGCAATACATCGCCGTCATCCTCGCCAAGAACGGTGTGTACACCATTCACATTTTACAGAGCGGCTGAGAGGCTGCAGAAACACAGCAGTGATAAATATAGAGTCCATTATAAAGAGTCTGCTCTTTAACATTCACCAACACAATGAGCCATGAAGCAGTCAGATCAACAGACAGATCAACAGACAGATCAACAGACAGATCAACAGATCAACAGACAGATCAACAGACAGATCAACAGACAGATCAACAGATCAACATACAGATCAACAGATCAACAGACAGATCAACAGACAGATCAACAGATCAACAGATAGATCAACAGATCAACAGATCAACAGATCAACAGATCAACAGATAGATCAACAGATCAACAGACAGATCAACAGACAGATCAACAGTCAAATCAACAGACAGATCAACAGACAGATCAACAGACAGATCAACAGAGGAACGTCTCTGAGCTCTGTATGGTGCTGTCCTGTTCCTAACACAGTCTGAATATGTGAGCGTGTCTCACTGTCCACAGGGTGAGTTCATGTCCTCTGTGTTTATGTCTGATCTGAGTGTTTCCTCCTCCACGTGGCGTTATCTCTCCTCGTGTGGGACCTGGATTCAGGTGTGGTCTTATCAGTGATGGCGTTCCTTGTTCTGCAGCGTGAATCAGAATTACAGTTGTCAAGACGTCATCGGCGCGTGCTGACTCAGCGCTCCTGATCCCTGATAAACCGTCTAAGTGTTGGGATGAAATGACCTCTTTGTTTTCTCCTGATTACGGCTGATTATCTCCTTTTCTGGAGATAAGGGAGCTCATTGTCTTCAGATAGCAATGTAATTAACTGTGATAACAGAGAGGAGAATTAACTGCATGCTCAGCAGGTTGAAGCCTCTGTGCTTTCAATGACTGCTGTTAAAGAACGCAGTTAAAGAACGCTGTTAAAGAACGCTGTTAGAGAACGCTGTTAAAGAACGCTGTTAAAGAACGCTGTTAAAGAACGCTGTTAAAGAACGCTGTTAGAGAACGCTGTTAAAGAACGCTGTTAAAGAACGCTGTTAGAGAACGCTGTTAAAGAACGCAGTTAAAGAACGCTGTTAAAGAACGCTGTTAGAGAACGCTGTTAAAGAACGCTGTTAAAGAACGCTGTTAAAGAACGCTGTTAAAGAACGCTGTTAGAGAACGCTGTTAAAGAACGCTGTTAAAGAACGCTGTTAGAGAACGCTGTTAAAGAACGCTGTTAAAGAACGCAGTTAAAGAACGCTGTTAAAGAACGCAGTTAAAGAACGCAGCTGAGGAATGCTGCTGAAAGTCTGACCACGGCGCGGCGTGTTTCATCCTGACAGAGAGAAGGAGTCTGCACACTGTGAGGATGAGCTGAAGGACACGAGCTCAGCACACCTCGGTTCTTTGTCTCAGGATCCTGTTCTCGGGGAGAAGCCCTGCTCTTAGGCTGACACTAATCTGTTCCCATGGAAACCACAGGATCCTGCATAATCACGCTGCTCGCCTCCTCCTCCACGGAGAACCCGTCCACTCTGTGTGCACTCCATGAACGAGAGCCGGCACTTCAAAACACACTGAGATCAAACAGAAGGAACGCAGTGATATTAACACAGAGCTGCTGAGACCAGAGAACAACGTTCCACTCTGCAGAAGAACACTGTTTCTAGCAGAACCCTGTGCTCATCTGAGCATGCTCAGTGCGTCTCCAGGTCTCTGCAGCCTGTGATTGTCCTGCAGATCTCAGTCTTGGTGAATATGTGACGTTCGATGTTGGAGCTGTGGAGCTGAGCTGGAGAAGAGGCAGACAGTGAGGAGGCAGCTGATGTGTATGTTTCTGCTTCCACAGCTGCCAGAGTGAAAATAACACCAGCGCCGCCCCCTCAACTTACTGCAGACTCATTATAGGCTAATGAATAGATGTAACCTCCACAGCTCTGCCCCTCCTCTGCCTCTTTGAGAAGCATCTGTCTTCATTCGCAGTCTGAAAGTCCAATAAACTTCAACTAATACAAATGCAAGAGAAAGAAAAGCCGGCGCTCTGATTTATTTATTTATTTCTTTGTATTGAGTTCTGAGGAGATGCACGGTGTTTGTTTATTGCAGCACTTATAGCTTGGAGGTTGTTTTCATCTGAGTGTTTGGGCGAAGGCCATTAAGGACGTGAAGGTTACAGAGATATAAGATCATTGGAAGGAAATCGAAACCTGACGCCAAACAGCAGACACACAAAACCCTGCAGGAAGAAAAACATGCAACAAAGCAAAATAAAAGAACAGCTAATGGATCCAACATGCATCCTCAAGGAAACACGCCATCAACATCCTTACACGCCATCAACATCCCTACACGCCATCAACATCCTTACACGCCATCAACATCCCTACACGCCATCAAAATCCCTACACGCCATCAACATCCTTACACGCCATCAACATCCCTACACGCCATCAACATCCCTACACGCCATCAACATCCTTACACGCCATCAACATCCCTACACGCCATCAACATCCCTACACGCCATCAACATCCCTACACACCAACATCCCTACACGCCATCAACATCCCTACACGCCATCAACATCCCTACACGCCATCAACATCCCTACACGCCATCAACATCCTTACACACCAACATCCCTACACGCCATCAACATCCTTACACGCCAACAACATCCTTACACACCATCAACATCCCTACACGCCATCAACATCCCTACACGCCATCAACATCCCTACACGCCATCAACATCCCTACACGCCATCAACATCCTTACACGCCATCAACATCCTTACACGCCATCAACATCCCTACACGCCAACAACATCCCTACACGCCATCAACATCCCTACACACCAACATCCCTACACGCCATCAACATCCCTACACGCCATCAACATCCCTACACGCCATCAACATCCCTACACGCCATCAACATCCTTACACACCAACATCCCTACACGCCAACATCCCTACACGCCATCAACATCCTTACACACCAACATCCCTACACGCCAACATCCCTACACGCCATCAACATCCCTACACGCCATCAACATCCCTACACGCCATCAACATCCCTACACACCAACATCCCTACACGCCATCAACATCCCTACACGCCATCAACATCCCTACACGCCATCAACATCCCTACACGCCATCAACATCCCTACACGCCATCAACATACCTACACGCCATCAACATCCCTACACGCCATCAACATCCCTACACGCCATCAACATACCTACACATCATCAACATCCCTACACGCCATCAACATCCCTACACGCCATCAACATCCCTACACGCCATCAACATCCCTACACGCCATCAACATCCCTACACGCCATCAACATCCCTACACGCCATCAACATCCCTACACGCCATCAACATCCCTACACGCCATCAACATCCCTACACACCATCAACATCCCTACACACCATCAACATCCCTACACGCCATCAACATCCCTACACGCCATCAACATCCCTACACGCCATCAACATCCCTACACGCCATCAACATCCTTACACACCAACATCCCTACACGCCAACATCCCTACACGCCATCAACATCCTTACACACCAACATCCCTACACACCAACATCCCTACACGCCAACATCCCTACACGCCATCAACATACCTACACATCATCAACATCCCTACACGCCATCAACATCCCTACACGCCATCAACATCCCTACACGCCATCAACATCCCTACACGCCATCAACATCCCTACACGCCATCAACATCCCTACACGCCATCAACATCCCTACACGCCATCAACATCCCTACACGCCATCAACATCCCTACAAACAAAAAGCAGTAACACGCCATTAATATACCTTTAAATACTACACACTGTACCTTTAAATACTACACACTGTCCCTTTAAATACTACACACTGTACCTTTAAATACTACACACTGTCCCTTTAAATACTACACACTGTCCCTTTAAATACTACACACTGTCCCTTTAAATACTACACACTGTACCTTTAAATACTACACACTGTACCTTTAAATACTACACACTGTACCTTTAAATACTACACACTGTACCTTTAAATACTACACACTGCACCTTTAAATACTACACACTGCACCTTTAAATACTACACACTGTACCTTTAAATACTACACACTGCACCTTTAAATACTACACACTGTACCTTTAAATACTACACACTGTCCCTTTAAATACTACACACTGTACCTTTAAATACTATTAGAGGATCAAGACTTTAGAGGATCCAGCCTTTAGAGGATCCAGTCTTTAGTGGATCCAGCCTTTAGAGGATCAAGACTTTAATGGATCCAGACTTTAGAGGATCCAGACTTTAGATGATCCAAACTTTAGAGGATCCAGACTTTATAGGAGGATCCAGACTTTAGAGGAGTATCCAGACTTTGGAGGATCCAGCCTTTAGAGCATGATACTGAACTGGTCTTGCTGGTGTTAGTCCGGGTCCTGGTCCTGGTGCCCTCCCCCGTGTTGATCCAAATGTGTTCCTGAGGTCTGTGTAAACGCTACAGGGCAGAGCAGACTCTCAGCGTGACCTTCATCTATAGGGGCACTCTCAGGGTTTCAAAGAGACCACATCACAGAGCCCTTCACCCACAGACCGGGGATTGTGATATTGACCCAGCAGCACTTGACGATGCGTATCTGTGTGACTCTGTGATCCTGCAGGATGGTGTGTGTGGGAGGAACAGTGAGCACATATTGACTTATTCAGTGAGGGGGCGAGGAGCGATGAGATCTCAGATTGAAGAAGTTTAGATAGACCGGTCTATTTAAAGAACCCGTATCAGTAAAGAGGTCTCCTCTCTCCTCCGGTGGACTCTTATCATGCAGCGTACACGCTCTCTGTGTCAGAGTCTGAGTCCGTCTTTCTGTGCTTCCTGTCCAGGGAGTCTGCAGATCTGGTATCACCTCCAGACGGACAGGAGTCCGGACGTGTTCAGGCCGGCGCTCGGAAACCTGGCAGACGGGCGGCTCCATCGGATCCGGATCCACAGAGTGGGGAAGAACCTCTATGTACAGGTACGCAGGACTGATCCTGCAGGGTGCAGGACTGATCCTGCAGGGTGCAGGAGTGACCCTGCAGGGTGCAGGACTGATCCTGCAGGGTGCAGGACTGATCCTGCAGGGTGAAGGAGTGACCCTGCAGGGTGCAGGACTGATCTTGCAGGGTGAAGGAGTGACCCCGCAGGGGGCAAGAGGGTCTGTCTGAGCAGATCTAAAACAAGACACACACGGACACAGTGAAGACCTCATAAAGAGGGTTTACAAGAGAACAAAGACCGGCTCAATGAAACAGGAAGTCACACTGTGTGTGATATTAAAGACTTAGACCAGATCAGTGATGATACAGGATCAGATCAGAGACAAAGAACCAGATCGTGTGATATTAAAGACTTAGACCAGATCAGTGATGATACAGGATCAGATCAGAGACAAAGAACCAGATCGTGTGATATTAAAGACTTAGACCAGATCAGTGATGATACAGGATCAGATCAGAGACAAAGAACCAGATCGTGTGATATTAAAGACTTAGACCAGATCAGTGATGATACAGGATCAGATCAGAGACACAGAACCAGACCGTGTGATAGAGGTAGAGAATATATGAAATAGATATGAGGACTCAAGCTCAGCGTGAACTGAGCGTCCTCCAGGAGAAAATGTCAGAGACTGAACTGATCTCATACAAACAGGTGAGACTTGATCTCCTCTATCTGAAGAGCTCAGGACTTCTGACAGTGACCGGTCTGACTGCAGCACCACGCTGAGATCAGAGAGGAGGAGCTGTTCACATCTTAAGGATGAACCTGATACACAGGAAGGACAGACTGGTGACCTCTGACCCGGTTAAAGGACGCGCTGAGACTTTCTGCAGACACTAGAGACCCCACAGAGACGACTGATATAAGACTCAACTCAGACCATTACAGCAGGGAGATAATAAATACTGAGAGTCAACAGAGAGAAGAGTTTATCCTGACTAAGAGTTTAAAGAGTCTTTACAAACACAGAGAAGAGTTTAAAGAGTCTTTACAAACACAGAGAGAAGAGTTTAAAGAGTCTTTACAAACACAGAGAAGAGTTTAAAGAGTCTTTACAAACACAGAGAGAAGAGTTTAAAGAGTCTTTACAAACACAGAGAGAAGAGTTTAAAGAGTCTTTACAAACACAGAGAGAAGAGTTTAAAGAGTCTTTACAAACACAGAGAGAAGAGTTTAAAGAGTCTTTACAAACACAGAGAGAAGAGTTTAAAGAGTCTTTACAAACACAGAGAGAAGAGTTTAAAGAGTCTTTACAAACACAGAGAGAAGAGTTTAAAGAGTCTTTACAAACACAGAGAGAAGAGTTTAAAGAGTATTTACAAACACAGAGAGAAGAGTTTAAAGAGTCTTTACAAATACAGAGAGGAGTTTAAAGAGTCTTTACAAACACAGAGAGGAGTTTAAAGAGTCTTTACAAACACAGAGAGAAGAGTTTAAAGAGTCTTTACAAACACAGAGAGAAGAGTTTAAAGAGTCTTTACAAACACAGAGAGAAGAGTTTAAAGAGTCTTTACAAACACAGAGAAGAGTTTAAAGAGTCTTTACAAACACAGAGAAGAGTCTAAAGAGTCTTTACAAACACAGAGAGAAGAGTTTAAAGAGTCTTTACAAACACAGAGAAGAGTTTAAAGAGTCTTTACAAACACAGAGAGAAGAGTTTAAAGAGTCTTTACAAACACAGAGAAGAGTTTAAAGAGTCTTTACAAACACAGAGAGAAGAGTTTAAAGAGTCTTTACAAACACAGAGAGAAGAGTTTAAAGAGTCTTTACAAACACAGAGAAGAGTTTAAAGAGTCTTTACAAACACAGAGAGAAGAGTTTAAAGAGTCTTTACAAACACAGAGAAGAGTTTAAAGAGTCTTTACAAACACACAGAGAAGAGTTTAAAGAGTCTTTACAAACACAGAGAGAAGAGTTTAAAGAGTCTTTACAAACACAGAGAGAAGAGTTTAAAGAGTCTTTACAAACACAGAGAGAAGAGTTTAAAGAGTCTTTACAAACACAGAGATCAGTTTGTCACATTTAAGAGGAAATCACTTCGACAGAGAGAAGAGAAATCAAACTCATGTCTCATGTGAGACATTAAAATCCTGACTCTGTTCAACACCGCACGGAGCGGACTCCAGTGATCCTCAGGGGACTGAGAAGAGTTCACTCTAAAAGTTCTTAAACATTTAAACTTTAATATAAACTTTAATATAAACTGTAATCTTTGTCTGCTGAACTTTAAATCTTATTTTACTTCGTTAACGTCTGTAAACCATCTGATCAGTTAAAGGAAAGACGTCTCAGTTACTGTAAAACTCCTCTCAGTGTGAGAGGACGGAGGAACCTCAGAGGTGGAGTCATGATGAAGAGCTGACGGAGAAGAAGAGAGTCCGGCTCCGTCACAGCACAGATAATTAAACATAAAGCCTGTCTGCAGAGTAACACACATCCAGAGGGAACGTCAGGAGACACGGACCTGCTGAATTAGAATCAATGAATTCAGAGAGCTTCACCTCGTAAACAGGAAGAGTGTCTGAAGCTTTAACACAGCGTGTAAATCTGCTCTGCAGACCAGCCGTGATTATTAATACCACCATAACGATAAGTACCAGGACGGTCTGAGAGCAGTAATGAGCTATAAACACATGAAGACGAGAGAGGAAGTCCTCCTGCTGTACGGTCTGCAGAGTCTCCTCTTATTGGTGCTCGTTAATAACCGGACCACAACAATTAGAGTCCCATGAATCAGAGCAAACACAGAGACCGGAGCTCTGCAGGAACTCTGCTCAGAGGAGGAGGACTCTGCTCCTCAGAGGAGGATGAGGCTCCGTGAGGACGCAGGCGTCCAGCTCAGGTTAAGCTGATGTGCAGAGTTCATCCAGCAGCAGCGTTTAGAGGAGCAGGAAGCAGATTAAAGTTAAACACACACAGGAGTTTATTTCTCTTTAACAGCAGACTCCTGATTCACAATCTGTTACCATCAACTCTTCACAACAACACTTTGTAAAGTTCTCCCTGCTCCATCCAAACATCCAGATGTTGTTAGTGAGCAGTGTGTGGAGCGTGCGGCTCTGTGGAGGCGGTCTCTGTCTGGAAGCAGGTGAAGAGTTAACCTCTGCCTCTCAGAAGTTTGTGAAGTGTTGAGTCAGCTGATTAAATTAAAGAAGTGAAACTTGTAGCAGGATGCTAGGCGAGGCTAATTTAGTCAAAGTTTGCTCTCGACCTTCCTCATTATGAGGATATGATGAGCTGTGATCCAGATGTTCACACACTCTCACTTTATAAACACATTCAGCTCAAAACCACGAAGATCTCCTGAGACCAGCACACAGAACCCCTGATTCAGACTGAAGAGAAGCCTTACTGTCAGTCTGTGAGGAGAAGCCTTACTGTCAGTCTGTGAAGAGAAGCCTTACTGTCAGTCTGTGAGGGGAAGTGTTACTGTCAGTCTGTGAAGAGAAGTGTTACTGTCAGTCTGTGAGGGGAAGTGTTACTGTCAGTCTGTGAGGAGAAGTGTTACTGTCAGTCTGTGAGGAGAAGCCTTACTGTCAGTCTGTGAGGGGAAGTGTTACTGTCAGTCTGTGAGGAGAAGTGTTACTGTCAGTCTGTGAGGGGAAGTGTTACTGTCAGTCTGTGAGGAGAAGTGTTACTGTCAGTCTGTGAGGAGAAGCCTTACTGTCAGTCTGTGAGGGGAAGTGTTACTGTCAGTCTGTGAGGAGAAGTGTTACTGTCAGTCTGTGAGGAGAAGCCTTACTGTCAGTCTGTGAAGAGAAGTGTTACTGTCAGTCTGTGAGGGGAAGTGTTACTGTCAGTCTGTGAGGGGAAGTGTTACTGTCAGTCTGTGAAGAGAAGTGTTACTGTCAGTCTGTGAGGAGAAGTGTTACTGTCAGTCTGTGAGGAGAAGCCTTACTGTCAGTCTGTGAAGAGAAGCCTTACTGTCAGTCTGTGAGGGGAAGTGTTACTGTCAGTCTGTGAGGAGAAGTGTTACTGTCAGTCTGTGAGGAGAAGCCTTACTGTCAGTCTGTGAAGAGAAGCCTTACTGTCAGTCTGTGAAGAGAAGCCTTACTGTCAGTCTGTGAGGGGAAGTGTTACTGTCAGTCTGTGAGGAGAAGTGTTACTGTCAGTCTGTGAGGGGAAGTGTTACTGTCAGTCTGTGAGGGGAAGCCTTACTGTCAGTCTGTGAGGGGAAGTGTTACTGTCAGTCTGTGAGGGGAAGCCTTACTGTCAGTCTGTGAAGGGAAGTGTTACTGTCAGTCTGTGAGGGGAAGTGTTACTGTCAGTCTGTGAGGGGAAGCCTTACTGTCAGTCTGTGAGGGGAAGTGTTACTGTCAGTCTGTGAGGGGAAGCCTTACTGTCAGTCTGTGAAGGGAAGTGTTACTGTCAGTCTGTGAGGAGAAGTGTTACTGTCAGTCTGTGAGGAGAAGTGTTACTGTCAGTCTGTGAGGGGAAGTGTTACTGTCAGTCTGTGAGGGGAAGTGTTACTGTCAGTCTGTGAGGAGAAGTGTTACTGTCAGTCTGTGAGGGGAAGTGTTACTGTCAGTCTGTGAGGAGAAGTGTTACTGTCAGTCTGTGAGGGGAAGTGTTACTGTCAGTCTGTGAGGGGAAGTGTTACTGTCAGTCTGTGAGGAGAAGTGTTACTGTCAGTCTGTGAGGGGAAGTGTTACTGTCAGTCTGTGAGGGGAAGTGTTACTGTCAGTCTGTGAGGGGAAGTGTTACTGTCAGTCTGTGAGGAGAAGTGTTACTGTCAGTCTGTGAAGGGAAGTGTTACTGTCAGTCTGTGAGGGGAAGTGTTACTGTCAGTCTGTGAGGAGAAGTGTTACTGTCAGTCTGTGAAGGGAAGTGTTACTGTCAGTCTGTGAGGAGAAGTGTTACTGTCAGTCTGTGAGGGGAAGTGTTACTGTCAGTCTGTGAGGGGAAGTGTTACTGTCAGTCTGTGAGGGGAAGTGTTACTGTCAGTCTGTGAGGGGAAGTGTTACTGTCAGTCTGTGAGGGGAAGTGTTACTGTCAGTCTGTGAGGGGAAGTGTTACTGTCAGTCTGTGAAGGGAAGTGTTACTGTCAGTCTGTGAGGGGAAGTGTTACTGTCAGTCTGTGAGGGGAAGTGTTACTGTCAGTCTGTGAGGGGAAGTGTTACTGTCAGTCTGTGAGGGGAATCCTCCACATTCATCCACACAGAGAGTCTAAAGTCTGTTCCTCACCCTCTCATGAATCCTCCACATTCATCCACACAGAGAGTCTAAAGTCTGTTCCTCACCCTCTCATGAATCCTCCACATTCATCCACACAGAGAGTCTAAAGTCTGTTCCTCACCCTCTCATGAATCCTCCACATTCATCCACACAGAGAGTCTAAAGTCTGTTCCTCAACCCTCTCATGAATCCTCCACATTCATCCACACAGAGAGTCTAAAGTCTGTTCCTCACCCTCTCATGAATCCTCCACATTCATCCACACAGAGGTCTAAAGTCTGTTCCTCACCCTCTCATGAATCCTCCACATTCATCCACACAGAGAGTCTAAAGTCTGTTTCCTCACCCTCTCATGAATCCTCCACATTCATCCACACAGAGAGTCTAAAGTCTGTTCTTCACCCTCTCATGAATCCTCCACATTCATCCACACAGAGAGTCTAAAGTCTGTTCCTCACCCTCTCATGAATCCTCCACATTCATCCACACAGAGAGTTTAGAGTCTGTTATTCACCCTCTCATGAATCCTCTACATTCATCCTCACAGAGAGTTTAGAGTCTGTTATTCACCCTCTCATGAATCCTCCACATTCATCCACACAGAGAGTCCAAAGTCTGTTCCTCACCCTCTCATGAATCCTCCACATTCATCCACACAGAGAGTCTAAAGTCTGTTCCTCACCCTCTCATGAATCCTCCACATTCATCCACACAGAGAGTTTAGAGTCTGTTATTCACCCTCTCATGAATCCTCTACATTCATCCACACAGAGAGTCTAAAGTCTGTTCTTCACCCTCTCATGAATCCTCCACATTCATCCACACAGAGAGTTTAGAGTCTGTTCCTCACCCTCTCATGAATCCTCCACATTCATCCTCACAGAGAGTCTAAAGTCTGTTCCTCACCCTCTCATGAATCCTCCACATTCATCCACACAGAGAGTTTAGAGTCTGTTCCTCACCCTCTCATGAATCCTCCACATTCATCCACACAGAGAGTCTAAAGTCTGTTCCTCACCCTCTCATGAATCCTGCATTTTCAAACAGCTCAGAGTGTCATCAGAAACCAGCAGCAGCGTTTTATTGCAGATCATCAAGTTAAGTGATGCAACTGAGTCAGCGTGGTGGAGCGGGAGCGAAAGGTCGAAACCACTTCAAAGCGGACTGTGGGCGGATATGGTTTTGTGTGAAGCTGCAGAGAACACATCGCTGGATCCATAATGTATTGAAATGTGCTGCTGCTGCCGGTGTTAGCCCGGTTTAGATTTCTTGTAATTGGCTTGTTATTTGATTTCTCTCCACTCAACCAGATCGACCAGGACATCCACACAAAGTACACACTGTCATCCGATGCAGAGCTGATCCTAATCAGATCCCTGACCTTGGGCAAAGTCACCAGTAAGTCCTCCCTCGTGCTCGGGAAGCTGCTCTGATAGAAACACGTCACCTCCTCATATGTGTGTGTTCTTTGTTCTCTACCGTCTTCTCTCTGCAGGAGGAGAGAGCTTCAGCGATGAGGTGATGAGAGCAGCGTCCAAAGGGTTCGTGGGCTGCCTCTCCTCGGTCCAGTTCAACCACGTGGCGCCGCTGAAGGCAGCGCTGACCAACAGAGGAAGTTCACTGGTCACCATCAGAGGTCCTTTAGTCCAATCCAACTGTGGAGCTCTGGCAGAGTCCACCTCACACACACTGCAAGGTAAACAGCTGATTCACTCACACACACACTGCAAGGTAAACAGCTGATTCACTCTCACACACACACTGCAAGGTAAACAGCTGATTCACTCACACACACACTGCAATGTAAACAGCTGATTCACTCACACACACACTGCAAGGTAAACAGCTGATTCACTCACACACACACTGCAAGGTAAACAGCTGATTCACTCACACACACACTGCAAGGTAAACAGCTGATTCACTCACACACACACACTGCAAGGTAAACAGCTGATTCACTCACACACACACACACTGCAATGTGAACAGCTGATTCACTCACACACACACACACTGCAATGTAAACAGCTGATTCACTCTCACACACACACACACTGCAATGTAAACAGCTGATTCACTCACACACACACACACTGCAATGTAAACAGCTGATTCACTCACTCACACACACACACACTGCAATGTAAACAGCTGATTCACTCACTCACTCACACACACACTGCAATGTAAACAGCTGATTCACTCACACACACACACACACTGCAAGGTAAACAGCTGATTCACTCACACACACACACTGCAAGGTAAACAGCTGATTCACTCACACACACACTGCAAGGTAAACAGCTGATTCACTCACACACACACACTGCAAGGTAAACAGCTGATTCACTCACACACACACTGCAAGGTAAACAGCTGATTCACTCTCTCACACACACTGCAAGGTAAACAGCTGATTCACTCACACACACACTGATCCAGTAACCTCTGCTCGGCTGAGAAGCTCACAGGACAAGGACATGGTCTGATGATCAGAGATGGACGAGGACACGAGTCTGAGGATCAGAGATGGACAAGGACATGGTCTGATGATCAGAGATGGACGAGGACACGAGTCTGAGGATCAGAGATGGACAAGGACATGGTCTGATGATCAGAGATGGACGAGGACACGAGTCTGAGGATCAGAGAGGGACGAGGACACGAGTCTGAGGATCAGAGATGGACGAGGACACGAGTCTGAGGATCAGAGATGGACAAGACATGGTCTGATGATCAGAGATGGACGAGGACACGAGTCTGAGGATCAGAGAGGGACGAGGACACGAGTCTGAGGATCAGAGATGGACGAGGACACGAGTCTGATGATCAGAGATGGACGAGGACACGGTCTGAGGATCAGAGATGGACGACGACGCGAGTCTGAGGATCAGAGAGGGACGAGGACACGGTCTGAGGATCAGAGATGGACGACGACGCGAGTCTGAGGATCAGAGAGGGACGAGGACACGAGTCTGAGGATCAGAGAGGGACGAGGACACGAGTCTGAGGATCAGAGAGGGACGAGGACACGAGTCTGAGGATCAGAGGTGGACGAGGACACGGTCTGATGATCAGAGATGGACGAGGACACGAGTCTGAGGATCAGAAATGGACGAGGACACGAGTCTGAGGATCAGAGATGGACGAGGACACAAGTCTGAGGATCAGAGATGGACGAGGACACGAGTCTGATGATCAGAGATGGACGAGGACACGAGTCTGATGATCAGAGATGGACGAGGACACAAGTCTGAGGATCAGAGATGGACGAGGACACGAGTCTGATGATCAGAGAGGGACGAGGACACGAGTCTGATGATCAGAGATGGACGAGGACACGAGTCTGATGATCAGAGATGGACGAGGACACAAGTCTGAGGATCAGAGAGGGACGAGGACACGAGTCTGAGGATCAGAGATGGACGAGGACACGAGTCTGATGATCAGAGAGGGACGAGGACACGAGTCTGAGGATCAGAGATGGACGAGGACACAAGTCTGAGGATCAGAGAGGGACGAGGACACGAGTCTGATGATCAGAGATGGACGAGGACACGAGTCTGAGGATCAGAGAAGGATACTTATTCATGGGGGACGAGGATCTCTGGATCGGTCCTCTTAGACATGAAGATTAACTTCTCCTCTCTGTCCATTTAAACGTCTCTTCACTGACAGAGACACGTTTATATCTGAAGACGTCAGCAGGGCCTGATCGATGGAGGCCGTTCCTACGATTCACAGACATCACAGGGACAGAATGAAAGACAGTCAGAGGAGGAGACGGCTCGAATCATGTTCCTTCATGTGTCTGTCCCTCTCTGTCCTCTCTGTCTCCTGAGGACGGCTGCTCTCTAAGTCCAGCTCATGATTATTATTCATGGAGGACTCAGAACATGCAGGTTTATAAATATCTAAGTGACCTCTGACCTCTCTGCGTGTCCCTGTCTGTATGAGGGATCAGCTCAGAGCAGACCGGTCGCTGTAATTGGCTCTCTGATAGACCGTCTCTGTTCCTCAGACTGACTTGTTACCGCTGACGTGTGAGTTTAGCTCCTGACAGTCTGTCTGCAGCAGAGACACGCCAGCTGTGCTTCAGTCGCCTGACGGTCTCAACAGATGCGTTCACATTTCAGCAGCTGTCTACAGAAACCTCAGAGTGAGACGCAGACGAGTCCTCAGGCTCAGGATGAGTCTATGAACGGACGCACGACAACCAAGAACACAGATACAGACTGAGCCGTAAACAAGACCGACTCACTGCAGGGACCGGCTCACTGCAGGGACAGACTCACTGCAGGGACCGGCTCATAGCAGGGACAGGCTCACTGCAGGGACAGACTCACTGCAGGGACCGGCTCAGAGCAGGGACAGGCTCACTGCAGGGACAGACTCACTGCAGGGACCGGCTCAGAGCAGGGACCGGCTCACTGCAGGGACAGACTCACTGCAGGGACAGACTCACTGCAGGGACCGGCTCACTGCAGGGACAGACTCACTGCAGGGACAGACTCACTGCAGGGACAGACTCACTGCAGGGACAGACTCACTGCAGGGACAGACTCACTGCAGGGACCGGCTCAGAGCAGGGACCGGCTCACTGCAGGGACACACTCAATGCAGGGACAGACTCACTGCAGGGACAGACTCACTACAGGGACAGACTCACTGCAGGGACAGACTCACTGCAGGGACAGACTCACTGCAGGGACAGACTCACTACAGGGACAGACTCACTGCAGGGACAGACTCACTGCAGGGACAGACTCACTACAGGGACCGACTCACTGCAGGGACAGACTCACTGCAGGGACCGGCTCAGAGCAGGGACAGACTCACTGCAGGGACAGACTCACTGCAGGGACAGACTCACTGCAGGGACAGACTCACTGCAGGGACCGGTTCAGAAGGTGGTGTTCAGCAATGTGCAGTTTCTGTGCAGATGTGCACCTCTTTGATTATCACCTAAGGCTAATGTGAGTGAAGCTAAGCTAACCTCCCTCTGCTCTAATGAAATGGTCTCTGTGTGTCGGCGGCTCATGAAGACAGCAGCTGTTTGCCTCGGGGTTCATTTACTGTCGCTCTTTATCCACTCTGACACTCTGACACGAGGTCAAACGAGTCAACACGCATCAGATAACACCTCTTCATTACCTCTTCATCACCTCGTCCTCCTCCTCCTCCTCGTCCTGACCACGGTTTGACTCCGCTCGCCGTCAGAATAACACAGAGACGAGATGGAGACGATGTCACTGACATTTAAAAGTCATTCCACTAACAGCAGAGATTCATGGAGGAGAGGAAACTAAACTTCTTATTACTCTGAGGAGGTGAAGAGTGTTATTCAGCAGCTTCACATGAACAAGCAGAGGTCACACACACACACACACACACACACACACACACTCATTAATAAATCTGTCCCTGCTCCTCAGATCAAACTGCAACCGCCAACAAAGAGAAGGAGCAGCACAGCAGCGGCAGCCAGAAGGACTTGGCTGTAATAGCAGGTTAGTGTGTGTGTGTGTGTGTGTGTGTGTGTGTGTGTGTGTGTGTGTGTGTGTGTGTGTGTGTGTGTGTGTGTGTGTGTGTGTGTGTGTGTGTGTGTGTGTGTCTCCTTTCATTGAAAATGAGTCCCTGCTGTTTGTTATTTGTCTCTGTGTTTGGCTCCGCAGTAACTCTTTGGTTCTGGTCTCCTGATAACTCCTTTTCATTAACCGCCTTCACACGCGCGTTGTTGTTGTTGTTGTTGTTGTTGTTGTTGTTGTTGTTGTTGTTGTTGTTGTTGTTGTTGTTGTTGTTGTTGTTGTTGTTGTTGTTGTTGTTTTGTTGTTGATGATGATGATGATGATGATGATGATGATGATGATGATGATGATGATGATGATGATGATGATGTCGTTAAAGGATGGTTGAGTGTTTCTTTTACTCTCTTTATTTGTGTTTTGATGAAAAGCCCCGAGCCGTCCTGCAGGATGAGATAAGAAAGATAAAACTAGGTTTAAAGATATCTTTGACATTTTGATGGAGACTCAGATTTACAGGATGTGAGTGTGTGTGGGAAATAAAGACCAACCACAAGACTCTCGTGGAGATACTGACAGCCTGAATTAAAGTTTATGAATCACCTTAATGTCGTCTTCTGAAAGACAGGGTCTTATAATAATATCAATAATAATAATAATAGCTAAGCTAAGCTAAACTAAGATTAGCCTAGTTTAAGATCAGACTCAGATTAAAGCTGGTTTCCTCTTGGATCCTCAGTTATCTTGAGAGCTGATGATTTCAGGTAAGAACAGGTGAGAGAGTGAAAGGATCTTCATGAGACGTTTAATTTGAAGGAGTCTGAGACAAGAGGGAGATTATCCTTCAGAGTGTAAATCAGGACGTTTGAGGAAACGGTCAGATTTCATTCTGCTGTTAAACTGAGCTCAGATTTATCTTTGGAGGAGCAGAAGGAGGCACAGAGAGGAGATTAGATTTCAAATGTTCCTCTCCTCTGGGAAGATTTAACCCAGGAGCCCGACTCAAAGCAGGCAGGCGCAAATAAAAGTTCACATTTATTGAAACCAGGTCCGAGGCAAAGGTCAGAACCGAGCCGCAGATAAAACAGGAGAGCTCGTCTGAAGAAGGGATGGACGGGGAAAGATCAATCTGTAGGTCAGACGGGCAGAATGAGGCTGCAGACCACACACCAGAGATAGGGCAAATGTAAATGAGACAATCTGAGGGGAGAGGGAGACAGCGTGCTCGCTGCCAGGCTGATGGGGGACGGGGAACAGGTGGGAGCGTCAGGTGATGGTGATGACAGCAGAGGGGTTACTGCAGAGCAGGAGGAAGAGCATCTGAAACGACAGGGGAGTTCGTATGCAGCAGGAAAAGCAGAGCAGACATCCGACTGAATACTAAACGCCGGCTGGAGCGCTGACATAAAGACTGCAGACGGGGGAAACAGCCAGCCTGCCAAAACCTGCCTCCCAGCTCCTCTGAAGCTCGCTAATTAACACGTTCACTCCAGTTTGTTTCATTACTAAAGCAGGAGTGTGAAAACAACCATTTCATCCAGACGCTGCCCGCAGAGCTCCAGGAGGCGGGGTCGACCACGTTCATTACCATGAAAACAGCAGAGTGAGATTAATCCTCTAATCCCTCGCTCCACAAATAAAGGAGATCAGCACGATTCCAAAAATGTCAAGCAATCTTTTAAAACATCCAGGATTACAGGAAAACTTAAAGAGCTGCCTTATCTCTGGACCGGTCTGACCCAGCAGGGCCAGACTTATCTCTGGACTAGTCTGACCCAGCAGGGCCAGACTTATCTCTGGACCGGTCTGACCCAGCAGGGCCGGACTTATCTCTGGACCGGTCTGACCCAGCAGGGCCGGACTTATCTCTGGACCGGTCTGACCCAGCAGAGCCAGACTCATCTCTGGACCGGTCTGACCCAGCAGGGCCAGACTTATCTCTGGACCGGTCTGACCCAGCAGGGCCGGACTCATCTCTGGACCGGTCTGACCCAGCAGGGCCGGACTCATCTGTGGACCGGTCTGGTTGGGTCTAAAGGGTTGAGTCCAGCTCTGCAGCAGGACAGCAGGGACAGAGACCTGAGATCTTGAGCCCAGCTCTGCAGCAGGACAGCGGGGGTAGAGACCTGAGATCTTGAGCCCAGCTCTGCAGCAGGACAGCGGGGGTAGAGACCTGAGATCTTGAGTCCAGCTCTGCAGCAGGACAGCAGGGGTAGAGACCTGAGATCTTGAGCCCAGCTCTGCAGCAGGACAGCGGGGACAGAGACCTGAGATCTTGAGCCCAGCTCTGCAGCAGGACAGTGGGGACAGAGACCTGAGATCTTGAGTCCAGCTCTGCAGCAGGACAGCAGGGGTAGAGACCTGAGATCTTGAGCCCAGCTCTGCAGCAGGACAGCAGGGGTAGAGACCTGAGATCTTGAGCCCAGCTCTGCAGCAGGACAGCAGGGGTAGAAACCTGAGATCTTGAGCCCAGCTCTGCAGTAGGACAGCAGGGGTAGAGACCTGAGATCTTGAGTCCAGCTCTGCAGCAGGACAGCAGGGGTAGAGACCTGAGATCTTGAGCCCAGCTCTGCAGCAGGACAGCAGGGACAGAGACCTGAGATCTTGAGCCCTGCTCTGCAGCAGGACAGCAGGGGTAGAGACCTGAGATCTTGAGCCCAGCTCTGCAGCAGGACAGCGGGGACAGAGAGCTGAGATCTTGAGCCCAGCTCTGCAGCAGGACAGCAGGGACAGAGAGCTGAGATCTTGAGCCCAGCTCTGCAGCAGGACAGCGGGGACAGAGAGCTGAGATCTTGAGCCCAGCTCTGCAGCAGGACAGCAGGGGTAGAGACCTGAGATCATGAGCCCAGCTCTGCAGCAGGACAGCAGGGGTAGAGACCTGAGATCTTGAGCCCAGCTCTGCAGCAGGACAGCAGGGGTAGAGACCTGAGATCTTGAGCCCAGCTCTGCAGCAGGACAGCGGGGACAGAGACCTGAGATCTTGAGCCCAGCTCTGCAGCAGGACAGCGGGGACAGAGAGCTGAGATCTTGAGCCCAGCTCTGCAGCAGGACAGCGGGGACAGAGAGCTGAGATCTTGAGCCCAGCTCTGCAGCAGGACAGCAGGAACAGAGAGCTGAGATCTTGCAGCTTCAACAGAGCACTAAATTGAAAGCAGACGTTTGTCAGAGTGATTTTTGGAGAGACGCATGTTGAAGTGTGAAATCTGAGCAGCTCCAGTTTTCTGCATGAAGCAGCTCGCAGGTGTCGCTCCGTTTACAGATTAAATCATCCCTCCATGAACTCTCAGAGTACAGACGTGTAGGATCTTCATCTTAGAACGCAGACTCTGCCTCCTCCTCCTCTGTGAGCTGTGATTCCATCTGTATCAGAAACTTATCATTATTAAGATGAGTGAGGCTCTGATGGCTGCTGTTTGAAACACAAATAAAGAGTTTTGATTCTTCCACAGCAGGAAGAGTCTGTGATAATAAAGTCATGAGAGGGGATTAGCTTCATAATCTGAGGAAATGAGCAAGATTACAAAATGTGTCAAACAATATCTCCAGAGGATTAGACGGAGGACTTCTTTATTAAACACAGAAACATTTTGAATTCAAAATGATTCTTCTGTTTCTCTGAATGAAGGAGAGAATGATCTGAAATATGAAATTCAAATCAGTTAGTCTGATTTAAGGAGACGCAGCGCCGCAGGTACAGACTTTAATTGAAGCTTCCTCGTGTTTCTGAATAAAAAGATCTCTTGATCCAGAATCTGAGGACTCGTTTGGTTCTCTAAAGTTAATGCAGAACCCTCTCTCACATGAAACTGGTTTTTATCTGGACCTCTCCAAACAGGATCCAGAGTCAGACCGGAGCCACAGTCAGAGACTCACCGTGTGTTCGTCCATCATGTTTACATCCTGCAGCTCTGTCAGGAAGCTGTCCGCTCTGGGGTTAGAGGAAATGCTCATGTTGAATATTCTTATTTTAAGTTGAAGGAGCCGATCGTCTGAAGACATTTGCATTCTGAAAATCTGCCTTCAGTAAACCTGCTCCGGTTCAAACATGCAGACTGTGAGGATGTTAGTGAGACTGTCTGAGTGATGGTCCTCTGTTTTAACACCTTACAGAGCTGGAGCAACCTTTTATTCATTCTCAGCGCTTTGACATACTTTATTATTATTTTATTTTATTTCATTTCATTTCATTTCATTTCATTTCATTTCATTTCATTTCATTTCATTTCATGTCATGTCATGTCATGTCATGTCATGTCATGTCATGTCATGTCATTTCATTTCATTTCATTTTATTTTATTTCATTTCATGTCATTTTATATTTCATTCCTTCTGTAATGTTTTGACTTTCTAACATCCTGTGTATAAGAGCTCTGTAATGACTGAATTTCCCTCCCCGGGATAAATGAAGTATTTCTGATTAACTCTTAAGAAGTCAAAGAATAATCAGATCTGAGACCAGGTTTCAGGATCATGGACCGGATGAAGGACTCCTGATTTTATTTAAAGGACCTTTTATTAAAGAAACCAGAGTTTATCTGATAAATCCTGAGGATTCAATCCAGTTCATCGTTTAATCATCGGACTCTGTGAAGAGATATTTTTATAATCTGTAATTTATTAAACTGTCATTAAACAGGAAGTCCCCTCAGATTACACTTCCTTTATTTTAAGACGACCCGGCAGGGATCGGAAAATAACAAAAGGACTTAATGTTTATACAAGCGTGTGTGTGTGTGTGTGTGTGTGTGTGTGTGTGTGTGTGTGTGTGTGTGTGTGTGTGTGTGTGTGTGTGTGTGTGTGTGTGTGTGTGTAATAATGTATTATGGGATGTAAATGTGAAGTCATAAATAAACGTTGTGTGCGTCGTGTTTGTGATGATGAGTCAGAAAGATGCAGACTCACTAACTGTGATGATGTCATATTTTCATCCTTTCTTTTTAGGGTTAATTATGAAAACATGAAGTCTGCAGTGAATCCATCACTCTGTGAAAGGATGATTTCATGATCTTTAGAAGCATCAAATATGTTCTGTGACAGTGTGACTTACATTATTATTAAATAACACATGACATGTTAGTTTGCAATAAATAAAATATTAATCATGCAAATAAAAATCACTGAGTCAGACTGCATCACATCAGAGGAAGTAAAGAGCAGTTTAGATTTACAGACATTAGTGCAGTCATGAGCTGAGCTCCTCACAGAGAGCTCGTTAACAGAGCTCGTTAACAGAGCTCGTTAACAGAGCTCCTCTCTGTGAGTAAACGCTGTGAGGCCTGAGCTCAGAGCTCAAATCTCAGAGCTGTGAGCTCAGAGCTCAAATCTCAGAGCTCTGAGATCTGAGATCTGAACCCGAGCCGAGCAGACGGTCTGTAAATGAGAGGTCAGCGTTTAGCAGCCTGATGTGGACCGCTCTCTCTCCCCTTCCTCTCTCTGACGCGTCTCCCTGCTGTGTTCTCAGGTGTGGTCACAGCGGTGGTCTTCATCGCCGTGTGTGCGCTGGCTGTGATAAGCCGCCTCCTCTACCAGCAGCGGCGGGCCCAGAGGAGCAGCAGCAGCAGCATCAAAGAGGAGAACAGACACACCGTGTACACGGACTACAGGACAGAGCTGCACCTCCACAACACAGTCAGGGACAACATGAAGGAGTACTACATCTGAGCGCCGCTCTCTGCGGACGCCACAGACTTACCTCTCTCTCTCATAAAGGACGACCCGGTGGACGAGCGGCTGCAGGATCTCTAACCACTAAAACACGTGTGTGTCCTGGACGTGTCTCAGGAACACTGACCTGCAGCTCGCCGTCCTCCTGCTGAAGCGAGGAGTCAGCTGTTGGTGTGTGTGGTGTTGGTGTCAGAATCAAGCTGCTGTGGTTTCTGTGGTTTCTAAAATGTGTACGCTGAGGAGGGACGCCGAGCCGCGGCGGACAGACGGACTCAACCCTCTCAGCTTGAAGACTTTTGGTTCGAACCCTCTGATGCTGAACTCTTCCACACTCGGTGGACTCTCTGCTAACTTGTACTCGCGGTCGGGGGATGTAGGCGGGGCCTGTAAGATACGCGCTGCTGCTGTCTTTGTTTTCAGTGGTGGTGAATGTTGTAGAAGAAGAAACGGGACATACTGCCTATACTGTACGAGTGCCTAATCTGCATACCACTTTTGATTTCAGCATCTTAGAACTTATTCATGTGGTCCGCATTAACATAGAGAGGAGCTTCATGTGTTTCTGTACTGTGAGTTTAGACCATGGACCACATCAGTAGGAGGTCCAGGAGAGACCGGGAGAGACCAGGACTCTGGTTCTGTTCACTCTTTAGCAGCATGGACGTTTCGACACAAAGATAAGATCTTCAGAGAGCCGACAGACTCCTGATAGTCAGTCGAATCGTTCTGTAAGAAGAAGTCTCACCTGATTGGTGTGCAGCAGCAGCTCGGGATGCAGCAGCCGGGCGTGCAGCAGCTGTGCGTGCAGCAGCCGTGCGTGCAGCAGCCGGGCGTGCAGCAGCCGGGCGTGCAGCAGCCGTGCGTGCAGCAGCCGGGCGTGCAGCAGCCCGGCGTGCAGCAGCTCGGCGTGCAGCCCCTCACACGTCCTGTCTGCTATGTCCGGTCTGAAATCACAGATTCATGTGAAACTTCTGTAATCTGTTGGTTTTCAGAGATCTCTGAGTCTGTTGTTTCAGAGGAGATCACTTCATGTTTGCTCTCTAAACGACGAACAGATCCGTCTCTTGGAGGTCGTGGTCTCTCGAGCTGCTGAGAAAGTTAGCGCAGAGATTCGACTGACAGACTGTGTCGGCTCGTCTTCAGAGGTCCTGATGTCTGATTTAGTTTCCCTGACGGATCATCGAATCCTTCACGTTTCATTTGGGTGAATATTTATCTGATGTCTCATGAATCATGAACACTTGGTCATCATTATAGAGAACTTGAATCCCTGATGCTAAATGTGTGTTGTGTTAAGAGAGCAGCAGTCATAGGAAACACAGGATGTTAGTGCTTTAAGATATAGACCAGACCGTCGTCCACGTAGAGACGGATACACAGGAGCGTGTCCGAGCTGCAGGAGTCTGAGCTGTAAGGCTCTGCAGACATTAAAGAGGATTTAGGTCTGATTTAATATCACACATTAAATAAGATATAAATAATGAACCCACGTTAAAACGGATGACTGAAGGGAATCAAAACTTCTGGAGGTTCAGAGGTCAGACCATCAGGCAGCAGGTTTCTCTGCAGACGCTAACCGAGTCACATGTGCAGACTTTATCAGAGCCACAGAGAGCTGAGGGGTTCAAAGAGTCTGTATCAGCTACAGACTGCAGGACTCTGGTCTCTGGTCTCTGGTCTCTGATCCCTGGTCTCTGGTCTCTGGTCTCTGGTCTCTGATCTCTGGTCTCTGGTCTCTGCTGGCTTCATGGTCAGGGGGAAGCGTTGGAGGCCGTCTTTATTTGCAGAGTAAGACGAAGGTGGCGAGGCGGAGACTCAAACACGGACCACAGAGGAGTTTATGTTCATGCCGTTACAGTCTGTATTATCTGGATTACAGGGAAACTTCCATCCATTATCTGAGCCGCTTTAAGGTCGCAGGGGGGAGGAGCCTATCCCGGCTGTCATTGAGCGGGAGCAGGGTAATCCCTGGACAGCAGCCAATCACAGGGCTCACAGGGACTCGAGCGGCTAACCTTTAATCAGAGACGTTTTCTAATCAGCTGACTGACGACGATCCTCAGAGAGACGCACACACCTGAAGACGTCTGAACACAGGTGACACACAGGAAGTGATGTCAGCGACATGAACCTCCATCAGGTGTCTTTACTTTAACTCATCAACCGTTAGCTTTAGCTGCTACGAGGCAGGTTAGCTGTCTGCGTCTAAAACGTCAGAGTCAGAGTCTGAGGTTAGACCTGTCTGTCCTCGCTGCTCCGTCATGAGCTAACGTGTTAGAAGAGCCGTGACACGCAGTCACACGCTGACACGCAGTCACACGCTGACACGCAGTCACACGCTGACACGCCATGACACGCCATAACACCCCGTGACACGCCATGACACGCCATAACACCCCGTGACACGCCATGACACGCCATAACACCCCGTGACACGCCATGACATGCCGTCACACGCCGTCACACGCCATGACATGCCATGACACGCCGTCACGCCGTGACACGCCATGACACGCCGTCACACGCAGCCACACGCCGTCACACGCAGCCACACGCCGCCACACGCCATGACACGCCGTAACACCCCGTGACACACCATGACATGCCATCACACGCTGTGACACGGCATGACACGCCGTGACACACCATGACACGCCGTCACACGCCATGACACGCCGTAACACCCCGTGACACACCATGACACGCCGTCACACGCCGTGACACGTCATGACACTCCGTCACACGCAGCCACACGCCGCCACACACCGTCCTCTCATCATAAATGTGTAAAAAAAAAAGGGATGCAAAGAAAGAGGAGACGACGGATGGATGGAGAGACGATCACCATCCTGGACTTCATGAGAGACTCTGGAGGGACTCTGCAGAGCGGCATGGTCAGAGGACGGGGTCTGGACCTGGACCTGGTCTGTGCATGTCTCTGTAATCTGAGTGTGAAGCCGTGATCTCCTCCATCAGAGCGTCCTGGGTCTAAAGGCTGATCTCATGTGGTTCCTCTTCTTCTTGATGATTTGTATAGCTGCAGTTTTATTAAGATTATTGTATAGATGTATAATTTAATAATAAAAGTCAATATATTGTTAACCGTGTGGCGTGCGGCGCTCTGACTCCAGCTCAGCGTGGATGTTTCAGCCTCATGTCAGCAGGTGGTCTCAGGTCAGACTGCGTGCTTGCTGGATCCGGATCCGGAGAGGAAGACCCGACCCTCCGAGGACGGAGCTCGCTCTCAGGTAAAATATGAACTGCTGTTGATTCCTCTCTGAAACATACGTCGCTGCTGAAAGAGTTATAAAGAGACGTTAAAGCAGCGACAGGAAGGTCTTTAAGAGGTTCAAATGTTGATGAATTCATCAAAGTGAAGATGAGACAGTGACAGGAAGTGAACCTGTAGAAGTCCCTCTAACCCTGACCCTGAAAGAAACTGATAACAGACTTTCTTTTACCTGAAGATACTTTGTTATCATCAAATATAAAAGTGTTAACGACATGATTAAATATGTTTGTTTTCTCAGTTTCACTTCTTATTGTTCTTCTTCTCTTCAGACGAGAAAAACAAGACGTGAAACTGAGAAAACACTAAAATGTGTTTCATCCTGTCCTTTAGGGCTTCTCTGTGTGTGTGTGTGTGTGTGTGTGTGTGTGTGTGTGTGTGTGTGTGTGTGTGTGTGTGTGTGTGTGTGTGTTTGTGTTTGTATGTGTGTGTGTGTGTGTGTGAGTGAGCTCTTTGAACTTGGAGCTGACGGGCAGGTCTGCGTAGAGCTGCAGGCAGTGTGTGAGGAGAGTCCGTTCTGCAGGATCAGGACTCAGTAGATCTCAGGGCTGAAATAATAAATTATTCTATTGATAGAAATCATTCATGGAGATTCACCTTGAGATGAAGGCGTTATTATTGGGCCGCTGGTGGCCTTGCGGTCTAAGCGCCCCACATACAGAGGCTACGGTCTTCATTGCAGGGGTCGCCGGTTTGAGCGAAGCTGAATAGTTTAAAAGTTGAACGGTGAAAATCGGACAAAATTTGAAGGCTGTGAAAGCGGTCACGGAAGTGAAATAATAATAAGTTTAAAGTAGAAGAACAATATGTTGAAATGCTCTCAGCATTTCAACATAATAATAAAGACAGTAAAGGGAGACAGACTTAGAGCAGAGGTTTTAAAGTTCTTTGTTTGTGAGTTTCAGAGATTACTGAGAGTCAGGATGTCTTCAGCTTCAGATCAATAATCCGATCAGCTGATTACAACGACGACACGGAGGATTCAGTCTGTGTATGTGGGACCCTTTCATCTATCAGAGAGCACGACATGTTAAATATTAATGTTAAATATAACAGGAGGAGAGGTCAGGTCTGAACGTCTGAGACTTCAGTTTCTGCTCAGATACGATGAAGACGTGGAAACATGGAGTCAGATCTTTGTCTCATGGTTTGATGAAATGTTTGTTTTAAAGGTTAAAGAAGAACAGAATCATTACTGAGATCAGGTTTCTATCATTTACAGTGGTTGAGAGGTCTGCAGACAGCTGGAGCTGAATCAGATCCAACATGATGAAAGTCAGCCGTCAGAAGAGTTCTGGTTAACCCTCATACAGGACCTCCATCTCTTCCTAAACGCAGTCTGTTGTTGTTGTTGTTGTTGTTGTTGTTGTTGTTGTTGTTGTTGTTGTTGTGTATGTGGATGCTCTGCAGCAGAGGTCCTTGTCCTCCAGCCTCAGTCCTCCATGATCACATTAGAGTCACAGTCAGTTATTAAGAACATGCCCTCTGAGTTTCCACCAGAGACCCACAGTAATGTAAATGTTGTTCAGAGCGTCTGAAGGAAACATCTGTTGACACACGCTGCAGCGTCTGCTAACAGGAGGTGTCAGCAGCGTGGACTACAGAGCACGTTAAAGCCTCCGACAGTCTGAAGCAGAGTTTATGTAAATACGTTTATTTTGTTGTGCTTATCTGTTCAGAAGTGCCGCTGCAGAGATTTTCAAAGGGACTGTTTAGTATGTGGTGTTCAGAGGATCTGCTTCTCATGACGCTCACGTCCTCTGACTGCCAGCGCTGCGTGCACAAACTACAGCAAATAAACTGTCACACTCTCTTTCTCTTTCTCCCTGCTCTCTTTTCAGGCTGACCTACTTCCCCCTCCAGTTTGGAGCAGGTCCAGTTTCTGCTCAGTTATCCTGGGTGCTCTTAAACCTGGTCAGAGCTCAGTTATCCTGGGTGCTCTTAAACCTGGTCAGAGCTCAGTTATCCTGGGTGCTCTTAAACCTGGTCAGAGCTCAGTTATCCTGGGTGCTCTTAAACCTGGTCAGAGCTCAGGTATCCTGGGTGCTCTTAAACCTGGTCAGAGCTCAGGTATCCTGGGTGCTCTTAAACCTGGTCAGAGCTCAGTTATCCTGGGTGCTCTTAAACCTGGTCAGAGCTCAGTTATCCTGGGTGCTCTTAAACCTGATCAGAGCTCAGTTATCCTGGGTGCTCTTAAACCTGGTCAGAGCTCAGGTATCCTGGGTGCTCTTAAACCTGGTCAGAGCTCAGGTATCCTGGGTGCTCTTAAACCTGGTCAGAACTCAGGTATCCTGGGTGCTCTTAAACCTGGTCAGAGCTCAGGTATCCTGGGTGCTCTTAAACCTGGTCAGAGCTCAGGTATCCTGGGTGCTCTTAAACCTGGTCAGAACTCAGGTATCCTGGGTGCTCTTAAACCTGGTCAGAGCTCAGTTATCCTGGGTGCTCTTAAACCTGGTCAGAGCTCAGGTATCCTGGGTGCTCTTAAACCTGGTCAGAACTCAGGTATCCTGGGTGCTCTTAAACCTGGTCAGAGCTCAGGTATCCTGGGTGCTCTTAAACCTGGTCAGAGCTCAGGTATCCTGGGTGCTCTTAAACCTGGTCAGAGCTCAGTTATCCTGGGTGCTCTTAAACCTGGTCAGAGCTCAGTTATCCTGGGTGCTCTTAAACCTGGTCAGAGCTCAGGTATCCTGGGTGCTCTTAAACCTGGTCAGAGCTCAGTTATCCTGGGTGCTCTTAAACCTGGTCAGAGCTCAGGTATCCTGGGTGCTCTTAAACCTGGTCAGAGCTCAGGTATCCTGGGTGCTCTTAAACCTGGTCAGAGCTGCGTCTCACAGCAGTCCTGCTCTGAGTTCATCACTTTGAGTTAAAGATGTTAATGATCTGTGTTTCTACTTCCCTCAGTGTTCTCCTCACATGAAGCAGTCTATATATTTATTCAGTCTATGTAATCAGGTATGTTCAGGTTTGTATTTTTAGTGGACCTCCAGGTGGACCTCCAGGCGGACCCCCAGGTGGACCTCCAGGTGGACCTCCTGGTGGGCCTCCTGGTGGGCCTCCTGGTGGACCTCCTGGTGGACCTCTAGGTGGACCTCCAGGTGGACCTCCAGGTGGAAGTCCTGGTTGACCTCCTGGTTGACCTCCTGCTGGACCTCCAGGTGGACCTTCTGGTGGACCTCCTGGTTGACCTCCTGCTGGACCTCCAGGTGGACCTTCTGGTGGACCTCCTGGTTGACCTCCTGCTGGACCTCCAGGTGGACCTTCTGGTGGACCTCCTGGTTGACCTCCTGCTGGACCTCCAGGTGGACCTCCTGGTTGACCTCCTGGTTGACCTCCTGCTGGACCTCCAGGTGGACCTTCTGGTGGACCTCCAGGTGGACCTCCAGGTGGACCTCCTGGTGGACCTCCAGGTGGACCTCCTGGTCTGTGTGTCGTTGAAGCTCAGGCTGTTTCAGATTCTGCTGCTGTTTAATATTTAATACAGTTTTTACAGTAATTCTATCAAATAACTCTCTTTAATTATTTACAGAAACAAGTACACATGTTATAAAGATGTTATAAAGTAAAGGTGTTATAAGATGTTATAAAGTAAAGGTGTTATAAAGTAAAGTTGTTATAAAGATGTTATAAAGTAAAGGTGTTATAAAGATGTTATAAAGTAAAGGTGTTATAAAGATGTTATAAAGTAAAGGTGTTATAAAGATTTTATAAAGTAAAGGTGTTATAAAGATGTTATAAAGTAAAGGTGTTATAAAGTAAAGTTGTTATAAAGATGTTATAAAGGAAAGTTGTTATAAAGATGTTATAAAGTAAAGGTGTTATAAAGATGTTATAAAGTAAAGGTGTTATAAAGATGTTATAAAGTAAAGGTGTTATAAAGATTTTATAAAGTAAAGGTGTTATAAAGATGTTATAAAGTAAAGATGTTATAAAGTAAAGTTGTTATAAAGATGTTATAAAGTAAAGTTGTTATAAGATGTTATAAAGTAAAGGTGTTATAAAGATGTTATAAAGTAAAGTTGTTATAAAGATGTTATAAAGTAAAGGTGTTATAAAGATGTTATAAAGTAAAGGTGTTATAAAGATGTTATAAAGTAAAGGTGTTATAAAGTGAAGAACAGCGTCGTCTGTGTAGAGATGAATCGCCATGGTGACGCTGAGTGTTTCCAGTGTTTCTCCTCGCCTTCGTTCTGACGAGCTGCAGGTCGGCGCTCTGATAACGAGCCGCTGCGTGGAGGCGTCAGAAGTTTGATCTCACCTCCTGCTGCTCAACACAAGTGTTGATGGGCTGAGTTCACTTCTGTCAGGTTACTGCATCTGCTGTCTTTAAGAGGGTACTGCTCACCATGGCAACAGAGACGGAGAGAGAGGGAGAGAGAGAGAGAGAGAGAGAGAGAGAGAGAGAGGGAGAGAGACAGAGAGAGAGAGAGACACAAAGAGAGAGAGAGAGAGACAGACAGAGAGAGAGAGAGACACAAAGAGAGAGAGAGAGACACAGAGAGAGAGAGAGACACAAAGAGAGAGAGAGAGAGAGAGAGAGAGAGAGAGAGAGAGAGAGAGAGAGAGTCCAGCAGTGCTTGGAGGTAAAGTGCAGCGTCCTGATTAAACAGTCAAATGTTGTTAAACTGGTTCATGTGTTTTTATCTTCCCTCCTCTCGACCTCCATAACGTTTCATCATGTAGTGGATTAAATACACTCACACCGTGTCTCCACAGGATCAGGCTGTTTCTGTATGTTGACTTAATGAGAGGTGAAACAACGTTGAGCCTCTTCTGTCTGTTTGTTTGTCTGTTTGTTTGTCTGTTTGTTTGTCTGTTTGTTTGTTTGTTTGTCTGTTTGTTTGTCTGTTTGTTTGTCTGTTTGTTTGTCTGTTTGTTTGTTTGTCTGTTTGTGACGTGCAGACTCTGTGTTGATGTCTCAGAGACAGAAGTAACCAGGATTAAAGAGAGAAGCTGCAGACGAGGTAATAAACAAACATCAGCATGTTATGGTCTGATGCTGGAGCCAGATGTGTTCAGAGATGGACTGATGAGAACCAGGAAATGAGATGCTAATGGAGATGCTAATTGAGATGCTAATGGAGATGCTGATTCATCCAGTGAGAAGCAGACATAAGCAGAAATGCAGAGCTGAGTCTGAGCTTCCACACGATGCTGGAGAGAGAGACGATTAGTCTGCTGTGGTAACACGGCGCTCTGTGAACACATTTCACAACAACACAGCTTCACAGGGCCGCGGTCACCTTTCAGAGCTTCAGGTGGGCCTGCAGTGACTCAGCGCTTTCAGAGCTTCAGGTGAACATGCAGTGATCAGCGCTTTCAGAGCTTCAGGTGAGCCTGCAGTGACTCAGCGCTTTCAGAGCTTCAGGTGAGCCTGCAGTGACTCAGCGCTTTCAGAGCTTCAGGTGAGCCTGCAGTGACTCAGCGCTTTCAGAGCTTCAGGTGAGCCTGCAGTGACTCAGCGCTTTCAGAGCTTCAGGTGAGCCTGCAGTGACTC
>NC_048281.1:37114699-37132199 GCF_009762535.1 Notolabrus celidotus
CCCCCCCCCCCCTCTCTAACCCCCCCCCCCCCCCCCCCCCCCCCCCCCCCCCCCCCCCCCCCCCCTCCATTTTAACCAGTATAACAAAAAGTGGATCTGAATCTGAAGACCATCCCCAGCTTTAGTAAGAGGAGTGAGACCTCCAACAGGACGCCGCCGTATCAGCGGCTGTAAGTGTGCACACAGTGGGACAGCAGCTGGGAGGACATGCTAAGTGAACGCTACATGTTTGATTAACAGCCTGTGAAACTCTGCTTCCTCTTACTTTTGTTGTAATTATAAATCCTGTCTCTCCACTTGACTCCCAGCTGAACGTCTGGAAAATCTGATGAGCTAAATGAACTGTGATTAAGGCTGCAGCGCCGCCGTCATTCTGAGTGTTCATTAGCAAACAGCATCAGGGATTAGTATTCAGCACCGAGCCGCTCCTGGACTATGACGTCTGTTTGGTTCCTCTCTGGGGAAGCCGGCCACAGATCCCGGTGTGTGTTCCAGATGAAGTCTTGGAGTAAAGGCCTGGGGGTGCGGAGGATCTCACAGGGGTCCACGGGGCCGAGGTCTCCTCCTGCACATAAACAGTCCGAAACCCACAGTGACTTCATTATTTCTATTTGTGTTCCTGTCACTGTGGAACCGTCTCCCCCTCCATTCATTAGGACTCTTTACTCTTCCTCTCCGGTGATGAGCTCCCTGGAGTCACTTTTCCTTTCTGTTGCATACGACTCGCGCTCCTTCGTTTATTTTAATCAACTCACGGGGGGATGAATCTCGCTCCTGGCGATGGAAACGCTACAGTACGCTCTGAGAGTTCATTGGCCAGTTAAACAGCCCGGGGTAAGAGTCTGCTGAAGATGGAGCGCGTGCATAACCTCGCCTTCAGTGAGAATACTACAGTAGTCCCTGATCCACAGTCAGACAAACCTCGGGTCTGATGTAATCAGGGTACTGGTCTGCTGAAACCTCTGAGTCCAGGACAGGGTTCAGGTCTGATGTAATCAGGATACTGGTCTTTCTTTGGGGGACAGTCACGCTGCAGATCAGTGAGTCAGGACTCAGAGACACTTTTAGCTAAATGTTAGCTGCATGGCGTCCTGCCACTGTCCGCGGTGCTGATCCTGATCCTGATCCTGAGCGAGGACACAGATACACCTGATCCTGATCCTGATCCTGATCCTGAGTGAGGACACAGAGACACCTTATCCTGATCCTGAGCGAGGACACAGATACACCTGATCCTGATCCTGAGCAAGGACACAGATACACCTGATCCTGATCCTGAGCAAGGACACAGATACACCTGATCCTGATCCTGAGCGAGGACACAGATACACCTGATCCTGATCCTGATCCTGATCCTGATCCTGATCCTGATCCTGATCCTGATCCTGATCCTGATCCTGATCCTGAGTGAGGACACAGAGTTCATCCTTTGAGGAACATGAACGTTCCTCCTGACTGTCAAAAGTTGTTGAGATGTTTCGGGCTTGACCCGATGACCGACAGTCTGACAAGACTCACTGACCGTCCAGTCCTCGTGCTCTGGTCTGAACGCCTGCACCGCGCTCTTATCTGGACCGTGCTCTCGTGCTCCCTGTGTTTCTTTGTTTCTTTGTTTCTGTGTTTCTGTGTTTCTTTGTTTCTTTGTTTCTTTGTTTCTGTGTTTCTGTGTTTCTGTTGTTGTGTTGGAGGAAATTAAATTGGGAGCAGAAAGCGACAGGGATAAAAGAGAGACGAGTTCTTATGTAAAGGACTTTTAGTCCGCGTTTGATCCTCCTCTACCTGAACAGCTAACAAGCATGAATATTAACGTTTTAAAGGAGGGGAAATTAAGGACTAGAATTTGTCTCAGACATTTATTCACAGCTGCTATAAAAAGAGATTTTAAATCAGGCTTTTCAAGGATAATGAAGGTAATCTGGACCCCTGCTTAAATACATTCCTCTTCCCACCTATGCATATTTGCAAAGATGATTTAAGCTAATTCCCTGTGGAGCAGATTGCAAATATTAGACGAGGAATTAGGTTAAAGCGGGATTTAAAACCTCTGCCTCTTTGAAAGTATCATCAAGAAAACCTCATTTTTCAAATAAGAAAGAAATGTGAGAAGAAGTCTTTGAGCGTCGGCGGCTCTTTGAGTTTCAGACGGGGTGATAGAAGTCTCCATTTCATCTCCTAAACATCTGAACACACAAGTCCTCTTCTCAGAGCGCTCCCCCAGCTCACACACGTTCCTCTGAAACTACAGCTCACACAAGTTCCTGTGAAACTACAGCTCACACACGTTCCTCTGAAACTACAGCTCACACACGTTCCTGTGAAACTACAGCTCACACACGTTCCTCTCTGAAACTACAGCTCACACACGTTCCTCTCTGAAACTACAGCTCACACACGTTCCTCTCTGAAACTACAGCTCACACACGTTCCTCTGAAACTACAGCTCACACACGTTCCTGTGAAACTACAGCTCACACACGTTCCTCTGAAACTACAGCTCACACACATTCCTCTGAAACTACAGCTCACACATGTTCCTCTGAAACTACAGCTCACACACGTTCCTCTGAAACTACAGCTCACACATGTTCCTCTGAAACTACAGCTCACACACGTTCCTCTGAAACTACAGCTCACACACGTTCCTCTGAAACTACAGCTCACACATGTTCCTCTGAAACTACAGCTCACACACATTCCTCTCTGAAACTACAGCTCACACACGTTCCTCTCTGAAACTACAGCTCACACACGTTCCTCTGAAACTACAGCTCACACACGTTCCTCTCTGAAACTACAGCTCACACACGTTCCTCTGAAACTACAGCTCACACACGTTCCTCTGAAACTACAGCTCACACACGTTCCTGTGAAACTACAGCTCACATACGTTCCTCTGAAACTACAGCTCACACACGTTCCTCTCTGAAACTACAGCTCACACACGTTCCTCTGAAACTACAGCTCACACACGTTCCTCTGAAACTACAGCTCACACACGTTCCTGTGAAACTACAGCTCACACACGTTCCTCTGAAACTACAGCTCACACACGTTCCACTGAAACTACAGCTCACACACGTTCCTCTGAAACTACAGCTCACACACGTTCCTGTGAAACTACAGCTCACACACGTTCCTCTGAAACTACAGCTCACACACGTTCCTCTGAAACTACAGCTCACACACGTTCCTCTGAAACTACAGCTCACACACGTTCCTGTGAAACTACAGCTCACACACGTTCCTCTCTGAAACTACAGCTCACACACGTTCCTGTGAAACTACAGCTCACACACGTTCCTCTGAAACTACAGCTCACACACGTTCCTCTCTGAAACTACAGCTCACACACATTCCTCTGAAACTACAGCTCACACACGTTCCTCTGAAACTACAGCTCACACACGTTCCTCTCTGAAACTACAGCTCACACACGTTCCTCTGAAACTACAGCTTACACACGTTCCTCTGAAACTACAGCTTACACACGTTCCTCTGAAACTACAGCTCACACACGTTCCTCTGAAACTACAGTTCACACACGTTCCTCTGAAACTACAGCTCACACACGTTCCTCTGAAACTACAGCTCACACACGTTCCTCTGAAACTACAGCTCACACACGTTCCTCTGAAACTACAGCTCACACACGTTCCTCTGAAACTACAGCTCACACACACGTTCCTGTGAAACTACAGCTCACACACGTTCCTCTGAAACTACAGCTCACACACGTTCCTCTGAAACTACAGCTCACACACATTCCTCTGAAACTACAGCTCACACACGTTCCTCTCTGAAACTACAGCTCACACACGTTCCTCTGAAACTACAGCTCACACACGTTCCACTGAAACTACAGCTCACACACGTTCCTCTGAAACTACAGCTCACACACGTTCCTGTGAAACTACAACTCACACACGTTCCTCTGAAACTACAGCTCACACACGTTCCTCTGAAACTACAGCTCACACACGTTCCTCTGAAACTACAGCTCACACACATTCCTCTGAAACTACAGCTCACACACGTTCCTCTGAAACTACAACTCACACATGTTCCTCTGAAACTACAACTCACATACGTTCCTCTGAAACTACAACTCACACACGTTCCTCTGAAACTACAGCTCACACACGTTCCTCTGAAACTACAACTCACACATGTTCCTCTGAAACTACAACTCACACACGTTCCTCTGAAACTACAGCTCACACACGTTCCTCTGAAACTACAACTCACACATGTTCCTCTGAAACTACAACTCACATACGTTCCTCTGAAACTACAGCTCACACACGTTCCTCTGAAACTACAGCTCACACACGTTCCTCTGAAACTACAGCTCACACACGTTCCTCTGAAACTACAACTCACACACGTTCCTCTGAAACTACAACTCACACACGTTCCTCTGAAACTACAGCTCACACACGTTCCTCTGTGGCAGCCGAGATGTTCACCGTGTTCCTGAGGTCAGAGAGGAACACTCAGAGACTAAAGAGAAACTGATTCAACTTTAAACCTTCCTGCAGAAGAAGAAGAGGAGGAGGAGGAGGAGGAGGAGGAGGAGGAGGAGGAGGAGGAGGAGGAGGAGGCGTGTTTTCTATGTTTTTATTAAAGTCTTCAGGGGACTGCATTTCCATTTTTAGTGTTCTGACTTATTATTTATATCCGTCTAAAAGCCTCGTGTTCGAGTTTTAAACTAGACGTCGTCCGGGCAGAAAATTATTTAAACAATCTGATCTAGATCCGACCTTGAGGAGAGAAGCGATCACACACAGACGGTGAAGCTTTGGAGCCGGTTCAGGTCTTCAGGTCAGACCTGTAAACGAGATGAGAAGAGGACATCCAGGAGGTTCCTCATGTCTCTGGTGGAGTGGTTACATGGTAGTTTAACCAGACAAAGCCTACATACAACTTTACCTCCATTTATAGATCAACATACTGACAAACCACGCCCACTACCTGATGACATCATCACCTGTGCTCCTTTACATCCAGGTAGTAGAGCTGCAGAGCATCATCGCAGAATACATTAACCAAAGCTACAGCTCCAGCTAGTGGAGAGAGGATGAACTACAGCTCCGGCTAGTGAAAGGAGGCTGAACTACAGCTCCAGCTAGTGGAGGGAGGATGAACTACAGCTCCAGCTAGTGGAGGGAGGATGAACTACAGCTCCAGCTAGTGAAAGGAGGCTGAACTACAGCGAGGACACAGCATGAGACAACATTACAGACGTACGGTAATAAATGTAACTCATCTTTCTGTCTCCGACGAGAGAGCGTGACGATCCAAAGGAAAGGTAAAAACAGTCCGAGTGTGTGTTCTGTTTCTGTCTTAAAGACGAGCGGTCATGTCTTTGAGTGTTCTGTGTTCTTGGAGTGTGTGTTGTTGTTTGAGTGTGTGTTGTTGTTTGAGTGTGTGTTGTTGTTTGAGTGTGTGTTGTTGTTTGAGTGTGTGTTGTTGTTTGAGTGTGTGTTGTTGTTTGAGTGTGTTGTGTGAACTGAAACATTGGTGGTCTTCATGAAGATAATATTTCCATGGAGCTAATTTGGCCCAGCGTTAGCTTAGAGTGACGGAGTGCTAGCGGTCCAACCAGCAGCTGCTGCTCTCTCATTAGTCCCCCTCAGTTTGGTTCCTGGCAGCGAGCCGTTACCTTTGAGCTTCACTTGTTAAAATGCCAGACGGATGTTAGCTGCAGCTAGGTCTCTGGGAAAGCTCTCGTCTGTTGGCTCGGGGAGAGTTTCATTAAAGGACTGCAGACTAATTGGCTGCCATTCATGCTGCACTGTCTTTAAATCCATGTTCACATTAACATGAGGTGTGTGTGTGTGTGTGCGTGTGTGTGTGTGTGTGTGTGTGTGTGTGTGTGTGTGTGTGTGTGTGTGTGTGTGTGTCTGTGTGTGAAACACCTGGCTGTAACGTTTGCCATGTGTGCTCTAACAGGTAGATACAGGACCTTTCAGCAGGTGGGGAGCCTTCAGGGTCCAGATTCTTAAAACCACCTCAATAAAGAATCTGAGCCCAACAGGAAGTCAGATCCAGTTATCAGGATGGCTGAAGGGTAATTCATTAAACACGATGCTGTGCTGCCAACGTATAAAACAACACAGAGTCAGGACCACGGAGAGCTCTCTAGATTCACAGATCAGAGTCAGGACCATGGAGAGCTCTCTAGATTCACAGATCAGAGTCAGGACCACGGAGAGCTCTCTCGATTCACAGATCAGAGTCAGGACCACAGAGAGCTCTCTAGATTCACAGATCAGAGTCAGGACCACGGAGAGCTCTCTAGATTCACAGATCAGAGTCAGGACCACAGAGAGCTCTCTCGATTCACAGATCAGAGTCAGGACCACAGAGAGCTCTCTAGATTCACAGATCAGAGTCAGGACCACGGAGAGCTCTCTAGATTCACAGATCAGAGTCAGGACCACAGAGAGCTCTCTAGATTCACAGATCAGAGTCAGGACCACGGAGAGCTCTCTAGATTCACAGATCAGAGTCAGGACCACGGAGAGCTCTCTAGATTCACAGATCAGAGTCAGGACCACGGAGAGCTCTCTAGATTCACAGATCAGAGTCAGGACCACGGAGAGCTCTCTCGATTCACAGATCAGAGTAAGGACCACGGAGAGCTCTCTGGATTCACAGATCAGAGTCAGGACCATGGAGAGCACTCTGGATTCACAGATCAGAGTCAGGACCACGGAAAGCTCTCTAGATTCACAGATCAGAGTCAGGACCATGGAGAGCTCTCTAGATTCACAGATCAGAGTCAGGACCACGAAGAGCTCTCTGGATTCAAAGATCAGAGTCAGGACCACGAAGAGCTCTCTGCATTCACAGATCAGAGTCAGGACCATGGAGAGCTCTCTAGATTCACAGATCAGAGTCAGGACCATGGAGAGCTCTCTGCATTCACAGATCAGAGTCAGGACCACGGAGAGTTCTCTGGATTCACAGATCAGAGTCAGGACCATGGAGAGCTCTCTGTATTCACAGATCAGAGTCAGGACCACGGAGAGTTCTCTGGATTCACAGATCAGAGTCAGGACCATGGAGAGCTCTCTGGATTCACAGATCAGAGTCAGGAACATGGAGAGCTCTCTAGATTCACAGATCAGAGACAGAACCACGAAGAGCTCTCTGGATTCACAGATCAGAGTCAGGACCACGGAGAGCTCTCTAGATTCACAGATCAGAGACAGAACCACGAAGAGCTCTCTGGATTCACAGATCAGAGTCAGAACCACGGAGAGCTCTCTGCATTCCCAGATCAGAGTCAGGACCACGGAGAGCTCTCTGCATTCACAGATCAGAGTCAGGACCACGGAGAGCTCTCTGGATTCACAGATCAGAGTCAGAACCACGGAGAGCTCTCTGCATTCCCAGATCAGAGACAGAACCACGGAGAGCTCTCTAGATTCACAGATCAGAGTCAGGACCATGGAGAGCTCTCTAGATTCACAGATCAGAGTCAGGACCACGGAGAGCTCTCTGGATTCACAGATCAGAGTCAGGACCATGGAGAGCTCTCTGCATTCACAGATCAGGGTCAGGACCACGGAGAGCTCTCTAGATTCACAGATCAGAGTCAGGACCATGGGGAGCTCTCTAGATTCACAGATCAGAGTCAGGACCACGGAGAGCTCTCTGCATTCACAGATCAGAGTCAGGACCATGGAGAGCTCTCTAGATTCACAGATCAGAGTCAGGACCATGGAGAGCTCTCTGCATTCACAGATCAGAGTCAGGAACATGGAGAGTTCTCTGGATTCACAGATCAGAGTCAGGACCATGGAGAGCTCTCTGGATTCACAGATCAGAGTCAGGACCATGGAGAGCTCTCTGCATTCACAGATCAGAGTAAGAACCACGGAGAGCTCTCTAGATTCACAGATCAGAGTCAGGACCACGGAGAGCTCTCTAGATTCACAGATCAGAGTCAGAACCACGGAGAGCTCTCTGGATTCACAGATCAGAGTCAGGACCACGGAGAGTTCTCTGCATCCACAGATCAGAGTCAGGACCATGGAGAGCTCTCTAGATTCACAGATCAGAGTCAGGACCACGCAGAGCTCTCTGCATTCACAGATCAGAGTCAGGACCACGGAGAGCTCTCTGCATTCACAGATCAGAGTCAGGACCACGGAGAGCTCTCTGCATTCACAGATCAGGGTCAGGACCACGGAGAGCTCTCTGGATTCACAGATCAGAGTCAGGACCATGGAGAGCTCTCTAGATTCACAGATCAGAGACAGAACCACGAAGAGCTCTCTGGATTCACAGATCAGAGTCAGAACCACGGAGAGCTCTCTGCATTCCCAGATCAGAGTCAGGACCACGGAGAGCTCTCTGCATTCACAGATCAGAGTCAGGACCACGGAGAGCTCTCTGGATTCACAGATCAGAGTCAGAACCACGGAGAGCTCTCTGCATTCCCAGATCAGAGACAGAACCACGGAGAGCTCTCTAGATTCACAGATCAGAGTCAGGACCATGGAGAGCTCTCTAGATTCACAGATCAGAGTCAGGACCACGGAGAGCTCTCTGGATTCACAGATCAGAGTCAGGACCATGGAGAGCTCTCTGCATTCACAGATCAGGGTCAGGACCACGGAGAGCTCTCTGGATTCACAGATCAGAGTCAGGACCATGGAGAGCTCTCTGCATTCACAGATCAGAGTCAGGACCATGGAGAGCTCTCTAGATTCACAGATCAGAGTCAGGACCATGGGGAGCTCTCTAGATTCACAGATCAGAGTCAGGACCACGGAGAGCTCTCTGCATTCACAGATCAGAGTCAGGACCATGGAGAGCTCTCTAGATTCACAGATCAGAGTCAGGACCATGGAGAGCTCTCTGCATTCACAGATCAGAGTCAGGACCATGGAGAGTTCTCTGGATTCACAGATCAGAGTCAGGACCATGGAGAGCTCTCTGGATTCACAGATCAGAGTAAGAACCACGGAGAGCTCTCTAGATTCACAGATCAGAGTCAGGACCACGGAGAGCTCTCTAGATTCACAGATCAGAGTCAGAACCACGGAGAGCTCTCTGGATTCACAGATCAGAGTCAGGACCACGGAGAGTTCTCTGCATCCACAGATCAGAGTCAGGACCATGGAGAGCTCTCTAGATTCACAGATCAGAGTCAGGACCACGGAGAGCTCTCTGCATTCACAGATCAGAGTCAGGACCACGGAGAGCTCTCTGCATTCACAGATCAGGGTCAGGACCACGGAGAGCTCTCTGGATTCACAGATCAGAGTCAGGACCATGGAGAGCTCTCTGGATTCTGGAACAAGGACTGCAGCAACACCTGAGCTGAATACCTGAAAGTCCTTTTCAGATTACACAGTGACGGCACCAGTGAGGCTCAGCGGGTAAATGGCGCTCCCCGTGAACTCTCAAACCCGGCCCATGACCCTTTGCAGTACCCAGTTTCTGCCCTGATCTCCTGCCCTAACCCTAACGTCTGATTCAAGGATAAAAACACCAGCTTTATATTGGTCTCCTCCGTCTCTGATGAAGGATCAGATGTGTTTGGTCTCTCTGGTACAGGTCTCAGATGGAGGTCAGACTCTGGTCTTGTTGGTTCTCTCTTCATCACGTCCCTCTCAGCAGTGTTATTCCTGTGTTCTCTCTCAGACTGATATGAGGGTATGGGGATATGGGGATATGAGGATATGAGGATATGAGGATATGAGGATATGAGGATATGAGGATATGAGGATATGAGGAGTGACAGCGTGTGGAAGCAGCTGTCAGCTGTTTGTCATGATGATCAGTCTCTGGATCACACATGAAGGAAACGTGTGTTCATGTTTCTGCTCAGGGTTTGTTTGATTTATTTTCAGCACTGATGGAAAGATGTGACTTTCTTCTGTTTACATAATCCAAACAACTTCTGCTTAAATATCTGAAACATGAAATAATTATTATGCAACAGTTATCCAGATGGTTCATGAAATCTTAAACACTCAGTATCTGGTCTGAGGCTGCAGCAGACTGAGCGGCTGCTTCACACATCAGGGGATCCTGATCCAACGGGCATCCTGCTCACATGCTCGCTCGCTGCCTGAAGAACTGTTTGTTTTCCAAACTCAGCCGTCGCCGTCAGAGGAAATGTTCAATGAAGTGTGTTTGTTTAATTTCTCTGGAGGTAGATTTCTGCTCTTTATATCAAAGAACGGATCTCTGCAGCAGGGACGCAACACCTCTTAGTAGGTTCTGTCCTGCATATTAAAGCAAAGGTAGGCCAGACCTTAGTTCTTACTCTGACGGTATAAATCATGTCCCTTCATGGGACTACTCTCAGACCGGGACAGTGGACCGGATCCACACAGCACACACACAAAGGGTTAAACGCTCCCCAGACGCTCTGCAGAGCTCACAGCGTCTGAGCGTTTAAATCATCCATCACATGTTAACCTGGAGACAAACACGCCTTCATGCTAACACATCCTCACAGGAGCTTTAAGCTAACAGATCCTCACAGTAGCTTTAAGCTAACATCCTCACAGGAGCTTTAAGCTAACATATCCTCACAGGAGCTTTAAGCTAACAGATCCTCACAGTAGCTTTAAGCTAACATCCTCACAGGAGCTTTAAGCTAACACATCCTCACAGGAGCTTTAATCTAACACATCCTCAAAGGAGCTTTAAGCTAACACATCCTCACAGGAGCTATAAGCTAACACATCCTCACAGGAGCTTTAAGCTAACATCCTCACAGGAGCTTTAAGCTAACACATCCTCACAGGAGCTTTAAGCTAACATCCTCACAGGAGCTTTAAGCTAACACATCCTCACAGGAGCTTTAAGCTAACATCCTCACAGGAGCTTTAAGCTAACATCCTCACAGGAGCTTTAAGCTAATACATCCTCACAGGAGCTTTAAGCTAACACATCCTCACAGGAGCTTTAAGCTAACATCCTCACAGGAGCTTTAAGCTAACATCCTCACAGGAGCTTTAATCTGAGCCTCACAGGACGTCTGTGGTGTCAGGTACCTGTCTGTACGTATCGCAGCAGCTGAACCTAAAGAGGAGGAGCTTAAATAAATGAGTAAACTCATTCTGGATGTTTAACTGTGATCCTAAAGAACAGAACCCACATGTTGACATTGTTCTCCTCAGAGACGCTCATGTATTTATTTAAGAGTAACTCAGCCGCCTCCTTTCAGTCTGACTAGATGTTGTGTACTTGTTATCCCTTTCTGTGCTACTGAGGTCTGCACATGCTCAGTGGGTGCCTCAGAGGTCATGATATATTGAAGCATGCAGCGATGTGTTTGAGCAGCAGTGAGTGAGAAGATGAACACAGGCCGAGTTAAATATTCATGGAGGGTTTTTCCAACTCGAGTAATAAAAGTCTAATTCAACCTCATGCTCTTTTGTTTCATGTCCTTTCCCTGCCTTCAAGTAGAGCGTGCTTTTTTAAAAACACACACACACACACTCACACACACACACTCACACACACATACACACACACACACACACACACACACACACACACACACACACACACTCAAATTCCTGTGTTTTTAGAGTTTCCACACAGGGAACAGAAACATGCGAGTGGGAAACACACACCCGGCTAATTGGCCTGCCAGCAGAGAGAGTCGCAGCAGAACATTTCCACGTGTCGTCAGCAGCTCTGACTGAACTGGGCCAAACACAATGAAGAATTAATGACATGCGTCAACAAAGGCCGATTTCTCTGGACCGGCTGGCTGCAGTAACAAGCTGTGACACGGCACGGAGGACCAAAGAAGAGGTTTAATAATTGTGTTGACACCAGACCGGCCCACACCTTGAAATGTGTCACAGAAAGTGAGAGGAGGTGTTATGTGAACCTGACCTGCATGTCATCTCTGCTCCCCGGAGAGCAGAGCGGGAGGGAGAGATCTCATGTGACACCAAGCTAAACGAAACTCTTACTGTCTGCTGGTTCATACCTGCAGGAGGGTCGCTGGACCAGACTCCTGGACCAGACTCCTGGACCAGAGACAAAGGTTTTAATGGGAGGGCAGTACAAACCGACCCTGCTTGTCTCTGGGCAGAAAACTCCAGCGTTACAAAGACTACGTTACATTACGAGCTGAGGAACAGGACTAAACGGTGTTAGTGTGTGAGGATACTTAGGAGGAGGACTCAGACGTGCTCAGTCTAACATCGGCACAGACACACGCTCAGTGTTTGCATGTGATGCTGTAATGAAGCACAGAAACCCTCGTTGGTCCTCCCTGATCCTCGGAGGATTCAGAATCATAATAAAGCTCACAGATGGACTCACCCCGACTCCGTCCTCGTGCCTGTACTGCTTCCAGGCTCGGCCCGTGTCACTGTACAGCAGCTGATAACTGCTGACCCAGTCCCAGCTGTCGTACCGTCCCTGTGTGGCCACGGCCGTCACCTCCATCTGCTCCCTGAGGTCCACCTGGATCCAGGGCTCCTGATCGGTCACCATGGGAGACCATCCTCCTGCTCCTAGAGGAAGCACAAACAGACATTAAACATCAATACTGAGGAGGGGGGGCGGGCTGTGGTTTCTGATCCTCTGGGCTCTGGGCTCGGGTTTCGAGAACTTATAGAGTCTGGATAAGAACGGTCAATGACTTCAAGGTGAAGTTACAGCGTGGCCCGCACAGCGGAGGTCCGTTCAGAGAACAGCTGACTCATTCTGAAACCGGTCCAGCCGGGCCCGAAGAGACCGATGCAGCAGAGTCCTGCTGGGACCACAATAAAGGCAATAATAATTAAAGTTGTTATTATTATTATTATAAATATAATAATAACAACAACAATAACAATGATTATTAATCATAACATTTACAATAATAATAATAAATAAAAATAATGACGTCAGTGAACTGTGTAGACCCAGAGACCAGCAGACCACTCTCTTTCCATGAACCAGGTTTCTGACACACATTAAGAGTTCTTTATGTCCACAGGTGTCACTATGGTTACTGTGTCAGGGCAGGTCAAAGGTCAGGGTCTCTCTGGTTGGAGCAGACTCTCACTCAGCTCTGGGTCTCAGTTTTAAATGCACTGAATGAGTTCTTGATTCAGACTGAGGCGGATCCTGGTTGTTATCCTCTGTTGGCCGCTATCTCTGTTAGCATCATCCTGAAACTCAGAGGAGTCAGTAGCAGCAGCTTCATGTAGCCATGTCTCTCTGTTAGCATCATCCTGAAACTCAGAGGAGTGAGTAGCAGCAGCTTCATGTAGCCATGTCTCTCTGTTAGCATCATCCTGAAACTCAGAGGAGTGAGTAGCAGCAGCTTCATGTAGCCATGTCTCTCTGTTAGCATCATCCTGAAACTCAGAGGAGTGAGTAGCAGCAGCTTCATGTAGCCATGTCTCTCTGTTAGCATCATCCTGAAAATCAGAGGAGTGAGTAGCAGCAGCTTCATGTAGCCGTGTCTCTCTGTTAGCATCATCCTGAAACTCAGAGGAGTCTGTAGCAGCAGCTTCATGTAGCCGTGTCTCTCTGTTAGCATCATCCTGAAACTCAGAGGAGTGAGTAGCAGCAGCTTCATGTAGCCGTGTCTCTCTGTTAGCATCATCCTGAAACTCAGAGGAGTCTGTAGCAGCAGCTTCATGTAGCCGTGTCTCTCTGTTAGCATCATCCTGAAACTCAGAGGAGTCAGTAGCAGCAGCTTCATGTAGCCGTGTCTCTCTGTTAGCATCATCCTGAAACTCAGAGGAGTGAGTAGCAGCAGCTTCATGTAGCCTTGTCTCTCTGTTAGCATCATCCTGAAACTCAGAGGAGTCTGTAGCAGCAGCTTCATGTAGCCGTGTCTCTCTGTTAGCATCATCCTGAAACTCAGAGGAGTGAGTAGCAGCAGCTTGACGGAGTCTCTCTCATCTCTTCAGAATAATGAAACTGTGCTCCTGTGAAGAACCAGCATGCACTCATACCTCAGAAAACAAAAGCTTATTGCTTTTCTGAAAACACGCCGTTTCACATTCACGTTTCACCCGTCTGATATTTCACACACGGCCGACTCCGCCGTGTTTCTCAGACCTCCTGCTCACTTCAGCACAGAACCAGGTCTCGGGTCACCTCTCCAGGGTTTCCTAAGTGCCCCCAGGACACTTTCTGAGATCCTGCTTTCCACTCCGTAGCTTCAGAATAGTTTCCCAATTAGCTCGAGATCTTTGCACCCGCTGAAAGAAAAAACCCTAGGCTCAGTTTCTGAGGAGACTCAGGATGAAGCTGTGGAGTTTCTTCTGTCCAACATTAACTTCAAGGTTACAGGAGACAACAAACCAACACAGAGCTGTTAGCACGGCTAAACTCACTCTCCTATCCTTCAGAAAGGTCCTGCTACAGGCGCCTCTCCATCAGGATCAGATTCTGGATCAGATTCAGAGGGTTGAAGTAACGCGATCTCTGAGCAGCCGTGTATATTCAGCCAACATGTAAACATTAGATCAACGTGCTGGAGAGCCGAGGGCACATCCACTTCCGGAGGGGGCGTGGTCAGAGGGATACAGAGTGTTCTGAGGAGGACTGAAGAAGAGGGTTCTTCAGGCATGCCAAAATCTGATTTCAAAGTGTTTTTTTGAGCATAAACTTCTTAGACCAATATATGTTGATGAAAAAAGCGTGATATGTCACCTTTAAACATGGTGAAGGTGAGCTTTAACCCTTTACGTCTCTCTGGCTTCACAATCAGCAGAGAGGAGGACAGACAGTTACACTCTTTAACCGCTCACCTGATGCTAACACGCTTTACTTTACACACATCACAGTACGCTGTTAGCATTTCACATCAATGCAGAGCTACAGAAAGGCTGAGTCACACTACAGAAGGACCAATAAAACACACGGTCTGTGTCCCTGAGTGGTTTAGTCCTGGGACTGTGGAGCTTAATGTGATGCTGTTAGAGATGCTACAGGGACCAGCTCTCTGTGTGTGAGGGCTTCAGGTCTCAGGGTTCCTCTGGTCCCTGTTGGAGGGCCTACAGGTGTGTATCTGAGACATGCAGGGACTCAGTGTTTTGGGCACTCACCGTCTCTTCTGTTGAGCTTGGCGTTGAAAGCAGCATAGCTGGAGGAGGACTGAGAGGAGCTCTGGAAGGAGGACTGGGGCAGGGCAGAGACCAGAGGACCGTTGCAGTTATCTGAGGAAGAAACAGAGTTTGAGTTATGAAGATGTGAGCTCAAAGACAGTCTGCATGTTTTAGGTCCCTCACGGTTCATACAACATGTGAGACAGGAATCAGAGTCCTGCAGCAGATCTCAGATTTATTCAGCCAGCAGATAAAACAGAAAAAGCCTCCCCGAGTTGTTAAACACGCGGGTTCAAAGAGCATCTTTACCTGTCGGTGGAGGAGTTTTAAAGCAAGAACTGGGGGAAATAACAGGGCTGGCTCACTTATCCACTTCTCAGATACCTCAAACAGTCTATTAACCCACGCGCTGACCCTCGAAAACAGCACCGAACACGCCACGGCTCCTTTGGATGCTGGTGTGTGTGTGTGTGTGTGTGTCTGTGTGTGTGTGTCTGTGTGTGTCTGTGTGTGTCTGTGTGTGTGTACAGTCTGTGTGTGTTCCTTTTAATCCCACAGTGTGAGAGTACATCACGTCCAACAGGCGGGAGCAGATTAAGAGTGCAGTGATCTGGACCTGTCAGTTCCTCTGATCCAGCCTGCCCCGCCACAATAAGAGCATCGTGTGGTCCAGCAGCCTCTCCTGCTGTTTGGCTTGACTTGAGAGCAGCGCGACATTAAGGCCTCGATCTGAGGACGTAATGAAAACTGGCACCAGCCTGATTACGGTTACCCCTTCACTCCCTCCATCAGCGGCGGCTCTCTCTCTCTGAGTGCAGGAGGGGCTTTGTTTTTGGACGCCGCTCTGCTGCAGAGTTCAGACGGATTCTGAGCACATCTGGAGTTAAATTGGCCGTCCATCTGTTAGCCGCGAGCACAGCAGAACTGACAGCGTGATCTCGTTCTCCTTTTGGGCGTCCCACCGAATTTGGTCTGACCTGATTTGACTGCTCTCATATCGCTTGCCAAGAGATTTCTCTAATCCTGATTTCAAGTGTGACTAAAGTGGATCAAGCTGTTTTGTCCAGACTCAAATTACGTCTGAGCTGCAGTGCGGTTGCAGATGTTCATCTGGGAAACGGGAACAGTGGCGCCGTAACGCCCCACTACTGGAACTGGGGTTCTTATGAAAGCGCAGAAACCTTTAATCCATCAGAAGTCTGCTCCATCCTTCGTTTGATCCCTGGAGGATAGATCTCACTCCTCCTATCAGCCCTTCAATCCATCCTTCCCTCCTCGCTCCCTCTCTGATTGAAGACCTGACAGAACGTCTCTGGTGTTCGGTTTCATCCTCCTTCAGTGCGTCCAACGTTTACACCGCCACATCGTTTAGCTTCAGGTTATTGAGTTAGCTCGGTCTGAAGCTGAGAGCGCTGCCGCCCTGTAATCTGAATATAGATTCATAGAGCGACCTCAAACACACCGCGCTGGTCAACATGAGACTCAGAAGGATTTCATTATATGTTCCATCAAGCCTCAAAATACAGGGGAAGGTAAACACTGACTGAAACACGCTTCAACTTTTACATTCACTCAGAGTTCTGACTAAACGATGACCTGCCACGCCCTCAGGGACCAACATGCTGATTCTGTTTTCATGGATGTGTTGAATAAAAAAATCAAAAAGCATGTTTGAGTTTTAAAGATCTGAAAAACAATCAAAACAAACAAAACATCTTCAACGAGCACCGGGAGCTGAAGGGTTAAACACAATTAATAAAGTGCTTTAGAGTCCGTCTCAGAGAGAAGATCCCCTCTCTGACGGTCTGACGGTCTGACTCTCTGACGGTCTAACGGTCTGAAGGTCTGACGGTCTGGCGGTCTAACGGTCTGATGGTCTGATGGTCTGACCGTCAAAGGACGGAGGGAACCCTGAAACAGTCTCTGTGTGATGCTGGAGCAGAGGCGGATGTGACGTAGACCGGATCGCCCTACAATAAAGGAGCGAGTGGGGACGTGAAGCAGCTTCATTACGAGCTCCATGTTTGATCCGGTCTCATGATCCATCCTCAGTCCAGGTGAACAAATCAGCTGTTTGCATCCACACACAGCTCAGCCTGCAGACTCTGCAGCTGAATATCATTTGTTAAATATTAAATAAGATCATTAACAAGATAAGGGGAAATTCAGTTGTTGCAGGAACCCAGACTTAAGAACAATCCAGAAAAAGTTTCAATTAATAAAATAAAATCAGTAAAAATAAAGATAGAATACAAATGTTAGGAATGGTTTAAATACACACAAACATCTCCAGATATTCTGAACGCTGCAGACCTCAGAGGTTTGGGACTTAAACTGATGGAGACGAGACCGTCCATGTTTGAGTCAGGGGAAGATTAGAGACTGAAATGAGGTCCATGAGACCAGGAGACCTTAGCAGCTTATAAATGTGACTCAAAGCAACAATATTTGTGGGTGTA